>NC_091306.1:12396638-12406638 GCF_038502225.1 Cherax quadricarinatus | reverse complement strand
CTGCCACTAGCGGTGAGTTAGTGCTTGCGCCTCCCCTGCCACTAGCGGTGAGTTAGTGCTTGCGCCTCCCCTGCCACTAGCGGTGAGTTAGTGCTTGCGCCTCCCCTGCCACTAGCGGTGAGTTAGTGCTTGCACCTCCCCTGCCACTAGCGGTGAGTTAGTGCTTGCGCCTCCCCTGCCACTAGCGGTGAGTTAGTGCTTGCGCCTCCCCTGCCACTAGCGGTGAGTTAGTGCTTGCGCCTCCCCTGCCACTAGCGGTGAGTTAGTGCTTGCACCTCCCCTGCCACTAGCGGTGAGTTAGTGCTTGCGCCTCCCCTGCCACTAGCGGTGAACTAGTGCTTGCGCCTCCCCTGCCACTAGCGGTGAGTTAGTGCTTGCGCCTCCCCTGCCACTAGCGGTGAGCTAGTGCTCGAGCCTCCCCTGCCACTAGCGGTGAGTTAGTGCTTGCGCCTCCCCTGCCACTAGCGGTGAGTTAGTGCTTGCGCCTCCCCTGCCACTAGCGGTGAGTTAGTGCTTGCGCCTCCCCTGCCACTAGCGGTGAGTTAGTGCTTGCGCCTCCCCTGCCACTAGCGGTAAGTTAGTGCTTGCACCTCCCCTGCCACTAGCGGTGAGTTAGTGCTTGCGCCTCCCCTGCCACTAGCGGTGAGTTAGTGCTTGCGCCTCCCCTGCCACTAGCGGTGAGTTAGTGCTTGCGCCTCCCCTGCCACTAGCGGTGAGTTAGTGCTTGCACCTCCCCTGCCACTAGCGGTGAGTTAGTGCTTGCGCCTCCCCTGCCACTAGCGGTGAGTTAGTGCTTGCGCCTCCCCTGCCACTAGCGGTGAGTTAGTGCTTGCACCTCCCCTGCCACTAGCGGTCAGTTAGTGCTTGCGCCTCCCCTGCCACTAGCGGTGAGTTAGTGCTTGCACCTCCCCTGCCACTAGCGCTGAGTTAGTGCTTGCGCCTCCCCTGCCACTAGCGGTGAGTTAGTGCTTGCGCCTCCCCTGCCACTAGCGGTGAGTTAGTGCTTGCGCCTCCCCTGCCACTAGCGGTGAGTTAGTGCTTGCACCTCCCCTGCCACTAGCGGTGAGTTAGTGCTTGCGCCTCCCCTGCCACTAGCGGTGAGTTAGTGCTTGCGCCTCCCCTGCCACTAGCGGTGAGTTAGTGCTTGCACCTCCCCTGCCACTAGCGGTGAGTTAGTGCTTGCGCCTCCCCTGCCACTAGCGGTGAGCTAGTGCTTGCGCCTCCCCTGCCACTAGCGGTGAGCTAGTGCTTGCGCCTCCCCTGCCACTAGCGGTGAGTTAGTGCTTGCACCTCCCCTGCCACTAGCGGTGAGTTAGTGCTTGCGCCTCCCCTGCCACTAGCGGTGAGCTAGTGCTTGCGCCTCCCCTGCCACTAGCGGTGAGTTAGTGCTTGCGCCTCCCCTGCCACTAGCGGTGAGCTAGTGCTTGCGCCTCCCCTGCCACCAGTGTTTTATTTTCCACTGGAAAATAAACTATCAACAACGCCAACACTTAATAGTTCATCGACAGGTCGTCCTATGACGAACATCGGCGTCTGCTGCTGCGCAGCATCGATACTGAGCGGATCATCAGGTAGCAAACACTCGTTTTACGAGAATTTTCTCTCAAACAAACACCAACATTTCACTTTCGTCTCTACTGACTTGTTTCTAGCTCTTCCCACGAGTCTAGTGACTCAAGAATACAATTTGTGCACCATCGAACTCATCAAAGACCTGGTTTCTTCAGACTCTCGCCCCGCTGGGATGCTGCCCATCACAAACTTTCAGCTACCGCTATTGTTTTCTTGTCGCTAATTTATTTGTCGGGGAAAAAAATAATCTGAGGCAGGTCTCTATCACATACGTCAATTCACTCTGATCACAGTAAATAATTTGTCCATTTTTTTATAGTGTAAAAAAAAATTATACGTGGATTTCTTCGACATTTATTAAAATAAGTTCTGCTGAGGACTTCGACTCTTTTAAACGTCAGAAGCATTTGTGTACATCTTCCCGCTGAAGAGACTGACCTGACATGAGGAATATTTCTCGTTAATTTTCCTTAACAAAAGGTAGTTGAAATGTTTTGTGGAGGAATCTGTGTTAACCAGTTGCTCAAGTGGCCACCACTGCATCTAAGATATGTTCTTAGAAGGAGAAAAAGATATTGAAGATGGAGTTAGAGGTGTTTGAAGTAATCTGCGTCTTATATGAGGTTTTAAGAAGAAAAATGTCAGGTGTTAGATGAGTAAACAAATAATCTCTTGTGAGTGTATAGACATATCTCTTGAGAGTATGTACTTAAGTCTTAAGTGTTCGTATACACACATCTTGACAATATGTACACAAATTTTAAGTGCTCGTTCACACACACACACACACACACACACACACACACACACACACACACACACACACACACACACACACACACCCACAAACACACACACATATTGGAGTACGCAACATCGGTATGGAACCCACACCTGGTCAAACACACCAAGAAATTAAAGAAAGTGCAAAGTTTTGCAACAAGACTTGTCCCGGGGCTAAGGGGAATGTCCTACGAGGAGAGGTCAAAAGAAATCAACCTGACTACACTAGAGGACAGGAGGACTAGGGGGAATATGATAACGACATACAAAATACTGAGAGGAATTCACAAAGTGAACAGGAACATAATGTTTCAGAGATGGGAAAAAAAACAAGGTGGGCACAACCGGAAGTTGAAAACTCACTTGAGTCAGAAGGATGTTAGGAAGTATTTCTTCAGCCTTAGAGTTGTCAGGAAGTGAAACAATTTGGATTGAAGTGGTAGAGGTGTAATCCATACATAGGTATAAGAGAAAGTACGATAAGGCTCTTGGAGCCGAAGAGGAGTGGACCTAGTAGCGACCAGCGAAAAGGCGGAGCCAGGAGCTATGAATCGACCGCTGCATCCACATATAGGTGAGCGCACACACACACACAGACACACACACACACACACACACACACACACACACACACACACACACACACACACACTTACACACACCATCGACAAGTGCCTTTGACACCCATTAACTAACACAATGGGTCAAGTAACGACCAACAACATCGTCATCTCAGATGTCAACCTTCGTTTTTTATTTATCATCCATTGTGCAATAAGTTCTCCCTTATCTATAGAACATAGTCATTATGATTTTAGTAATAAAATATATAGGAAAAATATCGGTATCTGCCGAGAAATGGATATCAGTATCGTCCCATCCTAATATTAAGTGTTGTCTAACACCCTTCAACCAACACAGTGACACACAGGTGTTGTCTAACACCCTTCAACCAACACAGTGACACACAGGTGTTGTCTAACACCCTTCAACCAACACAGTGACACACAGGTGTTGTCTAACACCCTTCAACCAACACAGTGACACACAGGTGTTGTCTAACACCCTTCAACCAACACAGTGACACACAGGTGTTGTCTAACACCCTTCAACCAACACAGTGACACACAGGTGTTGTCTAACACCCTTCAACCAACACAGTGACACACAGGTGTTGTCTAACACCCTTCAACCAACACAGTGACACACAGGTGTTGTCTAACACCCTTCAACCAACACAGTGACACACAGGTGTTGTCTAACACCCTTCAACCAACACAGTGACACACAGGTGTTGTCTAACACCCTTCAACCAACACAGTGACACACAGGTGTTGTCTAACACCCTTCAACCAACACAGTGACACACAGGTGTTGTCTAACACCCTTCAACCAACACAGTGACACACAGGTGTTGTCTAACACCCTTCAACCAACACAGTGACACACAGGTGTTGTCTAACACCCTTCAACCAACACAGTGACACACAGGTGTTGTCTAACACCCTTCAACCAACACAGTGACACACAGGTGTTGTCTAACACCCTTCAACCAACACAGTGACACACAGGTGTTGTCTAACACCCTTCAACCAACACAGTGACACACAGGTGTTGTCTAACACCCTTCAACCAACACAGTGACACACAGGTGTTGTCTAACACCCTTCAACCAACACAGTGACACACAGGTGTTGTCTAACACCCTTCAACCAACACAGTGACACACAGGTGTTGTCTAACACCCTTCAACAAACACAGTGACACACAGGTGTTGTCTAACACCCTTCAACCAACACAGTGACACACAGGTGTTGTCTAACACCCTTCAACAAACACAGTGACACACAGGTGTTGTCTAACACCCTTCAACCAACACAGTGACACACAGGTGTTGTCTAACACCCTTCAACAAACACAGTGACACACAGGTGTTGTCTAACACCCTTCAACCAACACAGTGACACACAGGTGTTGTCTAACACCCTTCAACAAACACAGTGACACACAGGTGTTGTCTAACACCCTTCAACCAACACAGTGACACACAGGTGTTGTCTAACACCCTTCAACAAACACAGTGACACACAGGTGTTGTCTAACACCCTTCAACCAACACAGTGACACACAGGTGTTGTCTAACACCCTTCAACAAACACAGTGACACACAGGTGTTGTCTAACACCCTTCAACAAACACAGTGACACACAGGTGTTGTCTAACACCCTTCAACAAACACAGTGACACACAGGTGTTGTCTAACACCCTTCAACCAACACAGTGACACACAGGTGTTATCTAACACCCTTCAACCAACACAGTGACACACAGGTGTTGTCTAACACCCTCCAACAAACACAGTGACACACAGGTGTTGTCTAACACCCTTCAACCAACACAGTGACACACAGGTGTTGTCTAACACCCTTCAACAAACACAGTGACACACAGGTGTTGTCTAACACCCTTCAACCAACACAGTGACACACAGGTGTTGTCTAACACCCTTCAACAAACACAGTGACACACAGGTGTTGTCTAACACCCTTCAACAAACACAGTGACACACAGGTGTTGTCTAACACCCTTCAACAAACACAGTGACACACAGGTGTTGTCTAACACCCTTCAACCAACACAGTGACACACAGGTGTTATCTAACACCCTTCAACCAACACAGTGACACACAGGTGTTGTCTAACACCCTCCAACAAACACAGTGACACACAGGTGTTGTCTAACACCCTTCAACCAACACAGTGACACACAGGTGTTGTCTAACACCCTCCAACAAACACAGTGACACACAGGTGTTGTCTAACACCCTCCAACAAACACATATTAGCACATTATATACATAGTTTACACCACCGTAAGCATAATTATAGAATAATTACAATTCATCAAAAATATAATATTATATGCAATCAGAAACAATTATATTCAACGTAAATTATCACATCCGGCCAAAAAGATAATTTTATATTATTATTATTACTATTATTATTATTATTATTATTATTATTATTATTGTTATTGTTATTATTCAGCTTTTTTGTGGTTTTGGGCTCTTGATCCGAGGAAGAGGAGCTGCCCCTCCTCGTCCTCGGACAGGAGATTATTGCCTCGCCTTCCCTAGGCCTAATTACTTTAATTGCAGTGAAGCTTGTTGGCCACTCAGTGAGCGTTATGCTCAATGTTGTTACCACTCAGTGAGCATTATGCTCAATGTTATTGCCACTCAGTAAGCTTAATGTATGTCTGTCTCGCTTGCAGCTTGTAATGTACGGTAGGTAGCCTCTGCAAGTCTGTGATTTAAATCCACTCTTTCAGCCTATGGAGGCCTGGTCACAGACCGGGCCGCGGGGGCGTTGACCCCCGAAACTCTCTCCAGGTAAACTCCAGGTATGCTTTAAATCCACACTTTAAATCTACGCTTTAAATGCAGTCAAGTAACTGGATCACAGGTGTTGGTCTTGCGTCCAGAAGACAAGTGTTTAACCTTACGCCGGGGACGCAGGTGTTGGCTTTGCATGCAGAAAACAGCTGTTGATCTTACGTCCAGGAATACAGGTGTTGATCTTGCGTCCAGGAACACAGGTGGTGATCATGCGTCCAGGAACACAGGTGTTGTTTTTGCGACCAGGAACACAGGCGTTGGTCTTGCGACCAGGAACACAGGCGTTGGTCTTGCATCCAGGAACACAGGTGTTGGTCTTGCGTCCAGGAACACAGGCGTTGGTCTTGCATCCAGGAACACAGGTGTTGGTCTTGCGTCCAGGAACACAGGTGTTGGTCTTGCGTCCAGGAACACAGGCGTTGGTCTTGCATCCAGGAACACAGGTGTTGGTCTTGCGTCCAGGAACACAGGCGTTGATCTTGCGTCCAGGAACACAGGCGTTGATCTTGCATCCAGGAACACAGGCGTTGGTCTTGCATCCAGGAACACAGGTGTTGGTCTTGCGTCCAGGAACACAGGCGTTGGTCTTGCGTCCAGGAACACAGGTGTTGGTCTTGCGACCAGGAACATAGCCGTTGGTCTTGCGACCAGGAACACAGGCGTTGATCTTGCGACCAGGAACACAGGTGTTGGTCTTGCATCCAGGAACACAGGCGTTGGTCTTGCATCCAGGAACACAGGTGTTGGTCTTGCGTCCAGGAACACAGGCGTTGGTCTTGCATCCAGGAACACAGGTGTTGGTCTTGCGTCCAGGAACACAGGCGTTGGTCTTGCGTCCAGGAACACAGGTGATGGTCTTGCGACCAGGAACACAGCCGTTGGTCTTGCGACCAGGAACACAGGCGTTGGTCTTGCGACCAGGAACACAGGTGTTGGTCTTGCATCCAGGAACACAGGCGTTGGTCTTGCGACCAGGAACACAGGTGTTGGTCTTGCATCCAGGAACACAGCCGTTGGTCTTGCGTCCAGGAACACAGGTGTTGGTCTTGCGACCAGGAACACAGGTGTTGGTCTTGCATCCAGGAACACAGGCGTTGGTCTTGCGTCCAGGAACACAGGTGTTGGTCTTGCGTCCAGGAACACAGGCGTTGGTCTTGCATCCAGGAACACAGGTGTTGGCCTAATTAGGACATGTTTGGGTCGGGTATTAATATCTCTCAGGTAGCAGGTAGGAGGTCCATAAAATTTAATCATCGTGTGTAATGGTGTAGCTTATTTACTGCGCTGCAGTCAATTACCTTCATGAGTCGCTCCTAATTGCTGATTCTTCAATATCATTTCTTCTTACCTCCGTAGGTCTGGCTTGTTTGTGCCATGACTGCTGGAAGAGAGTTTTGACGTTCTAACAGATCGAAGCCAAAGAGGAACAGTGAACAGAATGAATGTGTGAGGCTCATTGGAAAGCTATGTGCTTCAAGGCACCTTACTGGCCCCATGTCTCCCTCTCTTGTCCTTGTATCTGACGTAGAGACGTGTTCCTACCACCGTATCGTTTCTGACAGGTGACGCTACAATGTGGATGAGAGTGGCATCCAGTGGAGAGTCAGTGAACCTTCAAGCAAGTCTTCCAGTGGACACAGAAAAAAAAATGTGATGTTCATTGAGGATAAATTTCAGTTACTCAGCTATGGGAAAAATGAAGAAATTAAAAATGAAGTGGAGTGTAGAAGATACTTGAGACTCTCAGTAGGTGACGAGGACTGTGAGGGATTTAGGAATGATAATGTCAGACGATCTTACACTGGAGGATGTCAGTGTTATTATCAGAACAGTAAGGGAAATCAATAATTAGAAGGTAAATAGAAGATGCCGAGCCAGTGATGATAATCCTTACCAGCCTAACAGTACATCTGATATCAGGCGAGCTTGAAGATTTGGAGAATGTGCAGAGAACCTTCACTGACCATACAAATTCGATCAAGCACCAAAATTACTGGGAATGGTTCACGTCTCTCTAACTGTACTCCTTGGAACGCAAGCGAGAAAGATAAATCATAATTTACACCTGGAAAATTCTGGAGAAAAGGGTCCCAAATCTGCACACTGAAATCAGGACTTATGGAAGCAAGAAGCTTGGCACACGGTGCAAAATGTCACCAAGGAAAAACAGAAATACCCAGTAAGTGCATACAAAGTAGTGCAAAATAAGCAGAACTTTAAACAAACTTCCAGTTGTCTTTAGGGAGCTTGATAAGTTCAGTTAGTCCCTGATGAGCCAGGCTGTGGTGTTAACGTTGGCCCTCGTGTGGTCAGCACTAACAGTTTGATTGATCAGGCCATCCACGCAGGTGCAGCGACCTCCAAATTCGTCCACTCGTAATATTCACAGTCAACTATCCTCATACAAGAGTTGAGAAGCTGGGAACGAATTTATATAAAGTATTTCATGAAAAACAAAAAACAGTCGAGGTAATGATTGGAAAATTTAGCCAGAGGAGTCACTCAAGATCCAGTACACACACACACACACACACACACACACACACACACACACACACACACACACACACACACACACACACACACACACACACACACACACACACACACACAAATTCGACTCCTGCAACCACAAATAAGTAATTACAAACGAGTAATAGATGCATACCACTTATATATACGTTCAATAATAACCCACAAGGAGACAGAAACACAGACGATTAATAGATCTGCATATTTCGATCCCCTTCTGGGATCCTCTTTAGCAAAAGAGGTTCCCAGAAGGGGATCAGAATATACAGACCAATCAATCTTCTTTTTTCCTGTCTCCATGTGGGTAATTACTGACCACTGATGAGTGTTCATTGCACTTTAGTTATCCATATATATATATATATATATATATATATATATATATATATATATATATATATATATATATATATATATATATATATATATATATATATATATATATATATATAATATAGGGAGGTACCACCTCTAGAACTGTCATGGGGACCCTCATCCTCAGAGAAAAGAATAAACTTGCTTCAGGGAAAACTTAAGGTTCTCCCTGAAGCTGTTTGAGAATTTTCTCCTACCACCCCCTATATTTCAAGTATGTTTTATTTAAAGACAAAATACATTGGCCAAACATTCACAAAAATACAACAGAAAGTAAAACAACATAGGTAACTCAGAGCTACATCTCGAATACTTCGTCCAGCTCCCCTGCGGTGGGCCGCATGCCCAGAATGCTGCAGGCATTTCCTCTCTGGATCGCAACACTGAGTCTCTGAAAGAGGAAGCTGGTATATATATATATATATATATATATATATATATATATATATATATATATATATATATATATATATATATGAAATCACGAAACAAGTGATTCTGAATATATATAAAACTTTCATCGCTGGATTGAACGTAATATTTAGCAAAAAGTAATACATTATTATTAACACAAAAGCTTTTATGTTAGGTTGTAGATGCGTGAGGCTCGGTTAGTTAGGTTTCTGGTTCATAACATGTTGCATGATGTATTGAATTTGTCTTATGATTGCAAAGGAAGGAATTACAGTTGACGCTTCCATTTCCTGCTTCTTTAAGATAATGTTCAGATAAGGAAATGGGTGTGTGTGTGTGTGTGTGTGTGTGTGTGTGTTTGTGTGTGTGTGTGTGTGTGTGTGTGTTTGTGTGTGTGTGTGTGCTTGTGTGTGTGTGTTTGTGTGTGTGTGAGTTTGTGTGTGTGTGTGTGTTTGTGTGTGTGTGTGTTTGTGTGTACTCACCTATTTGTACTCACCTATTTGTGGTTGCAGGGGTCGAGACCTAGCTCCTGGCCCCGCCTCTTCACCGGTTGCTACTAGGCCCTCTCTCTCCCCGCTCCATGAGCTTTATCAAACCTCGTCTTAAAACTGTGTATGGTTCCTGCCTCCACTACGTCATTTTCTAGGCTATTCCACTGCCTTACAACTCTATGACTGAAGAAATACTTCCTACTATCTCTCTGACTCATTTGTGTCTTCAACTTCCAATTGTGGCCTCTTGTTTCTGTGTCCCCTCCCTGGAACATCCTGTCCTTGTCCACCTTGTCTATTCCACGCAGTATTTTATATGTCGTTATCATGTCTCCCCTGACCCTCCTGTCCTCCAGTGTCGTCAGGCCGATTTCCCTTAATCTTTCTTCATAGGACATTCCCCTTAGCTCTGGAACTAACCTTGTTGCAAAC
>NC_091306.1:12386638-12391638 GCF_038502225.1 Cherax quadricarinatus | reverse complement strand
TGAGGAAACTGTATGGTGATACTGACAAGACATGGAAAAAGACATGTACAGTTCAGGACATTTATTAAAGGAAACGTTTCGCCACGAGTGACTTCTTCAGTCCTAATACAGAGAAAACTAGGAAAACGCGTATGTATAGTGGCAGGAGTCAGGTGAAGTCTCACGTGGGTAGAGGTAGTAGTGGTAGTAGTAGTAGTAGTCGTAATAGTAGTAGTGGTGGAACTACTGATGTCTACAATTTCTGGTGTTCTCTTTCCTGCTCTTGATAGTAGTTTTCCTAAGAATCATCACCTTCATGGGCGCTGTCAACTAGTCCTTCACTTGGATCTTACTGTCTGACAAAGGCAATTTAGTGCTTGTCCTTAATCGTCTGGATGACCGAAATTCTGAAACTGTGTTCTCTGGCTCACCCACCTACACTTCTCTTGTGTCTAGCATTCTGGATCGCATCAAGAGAACTTTTAGCCTTAAACTTTGTACTCTAATCTCTATCCTCCTGACCTTGATCTTGTTCAACGTTTCAGTGCTGTCTGTCTCTGTCTCTGTCTATAACTGGTATACCTCTACGTCCCCATAAAAAAACAGAATTTCTCTCTATAGGTTCTGATTTTTTATCCTCTTGCTTCCTGGCTGACCAAAACTCTCACTCCTGTTCTTGGTTCTTTTTCCACTACTCACCTCCGTCACTCTCAAGACTTCATCGAACGTGTTCGGCCACATCCGACCGGTAAGAAACAATGTCTTGATGTTGAGTTTCTCTTCATTAATGTCCCTCTTGATGATGTTCTCGGTTTTCTTAGGGAGAAGGCCAGTGAGGGACTACTTCGTCTCACTATAAACACTCGTCTTTCTTATTCACCTTTACACAAAAGAATGTGAGAGGTGGGCAGGAACAGCACAGGTGGGCAGGAAGAGCACAGGTGGGCAGGAAGAGCACAGGTGGGCAGGAAGAGCCTGTAAGCATAATCCTTGCAGCACTTCGTTGAGCCTAGCATGCAGTGTGCTCCCCGCGCCATCTCATGTTGACCACTGTGCTGAGCCTAGCTAGCTCCACTGACATGGCTGCAGACAAGCCCTTGCAGGGGGAGACTCGACCATGCAATGTTTACACCAACACCCGAGTCAATGAAGAGCTTCACTTTTTTATACGTTAATTAAGAGGAAGTGTTAAACCCACTGGGGTCACATAGCACAAGGGAGATGAGAGGCATTAAGGAGCGATTTATGGAAGAATTACTCCAGTTTCTGGGATCAAGAGCGCCCACACCAAGGTCAAGACACCTTCCTAGAAGGGATATTTGAAGACAGAGAGAGAGAGAGATAGAGGCCACTCTAAGTTTTGGACCATTATCGCGCTTAATAATTAAAGAGGGTTCGAAAAATAGTTTAAAACAGAGGAACCTTACAGTTTGTTGCAATTGAGCGTAAAACTATAAAAATCTGGAGGGGGTTTCGGGGGTCAACGCCCCCGCGGCTCGCTCCATGACCAAATTATTTCAGATTAAAAAAAAATCTAGTGATGTTTCCTGTGGGAGAGTTGTGGAGCAGTGGTAGTGTGGAGGCAACCACAACACCAGTCTTCCAGCAACCACAACACCAGTCTTCCAGTAACCACAACACCAGTCTTCCAGCAACCACAACACCAGTCTTCCAGCAACCACAACACCAGCCTTCCAGCAACCACAACACCAGTCTTCCAGCAACCACAACACCAGTCTTCCAGCAACCACAACACCAGTCTTCCAGCAATCACAACACCAGTCTTCCAGCAACCACAACACCAGCCTTCCAGCAACCACAACACCAGTCTTCCAGCAAAAACAACAGTCTTCCAGCAACCACAACACCAGTCTTCCAGCAACCACAACACCAGTCTTCCAGCAATCACAACACCAGTCTTCCAGCAACCACAACACCAGTCTTCCAGCAACCACAACACCAGTCTTCCAGCAACCACAACACCACTCTTCCAGCAACCACAATACCAGTCTTCCAGCAACCACAACACCAGTCTTCCAGCAATCACAACACCAGTCTTCCAGCAACCACAACACCAGTCTTCCAGCAACCACAACACAAGTCTTCCAGCAATCACAACACCAGTCTTCCAGCAACCACAACACCAGTCTTCCAGCAACCACAATACCAGTCTTCCAGCAACCACAATGCCAGTCTTCCAGCAACCACAACACCAGCCTTCCAGCAACCACAACACCAGTCTTCCAGCAAAAACAATAACAGTCTTCCAGCAACCACAACACAAGTCTTCCTGCAACCACAACACCAGTCTTCCAGCAATCACAACACCAGTCTTCCAGCAACCACAACACCAGTCTTCCAGCAACCACAACACCAGTCTTCCAGCAACCACAACACCACTCTTCCAGCAACCACAATACCAGTCTTCCAGCAACCACAACACCAGTCTTCCAGCAATCACAACACCAGCCTTCCAGCAACCACAACACCAGTCTTCCAGCAACCACAACACAAGTCTTCCAGCAATCACAACACCAGTCTTCCAGCAACCACAACACCAGTCTTCCAGCAACCACAATACCAGTCTTCCAGCAACCACAATGCCAGTCTCCCAGCAACCACAATACCAGTCTTCCAGCAACCACAATGCCAGTCTTCCAGCAACCACAACACCAGTCTTCCAGCAATCACAACACCAGTCTTCCAGCAACCACAACACCAGTCTTCCAGCAACCACAACACAAGTCTTCCAGCAATCACAACACCAGTCTTCCAGCAACCACAACACCAGTCTTCCAGCAACCACAATACCAGTCTTCCAGCAACCACAATGCCAGTCTTCCAGCAACCACAACACCAGTCTTCCAGCAGCCACAACACCAGTCTTCCAGCAACCACAACACAAGTCTTCCAGCAATCACAACACCAGTCTTCCAGCAACCACAACACCAGTCTTCCAGCAACCACAATACCAGTCTTCCAGCAACCACAATGCCAGTCTTCCAGCAACCACAACACCAGTCTTCCAGCAACCACAACACAAGTTTTCCAGTAACCACAACACTAGTCTTCCAGCAACCACAACATCAGTCTTCCAGCAACCACAACACCAGTCTTCCAGCAACCACAACACCAGTCTTCCAGCAACCACAACACCAGTCTTCCAGCAACCCCATCACCACTCACAATCCTCGCCCCACCACCTTCTTCATACCTTCCCTCTCCTTCCCCGCCTCTATTCCCCTCTCCTCCTCCTCCTCCTCCTCCTCCTCCTCCCCCTCCTTCCCTGCCCCCTGTTCTCCCCCTCCATAATGATATTCAATTGCGGTGGTACACAATAATCCGCTGGTTTTTGTCTCGCTGCAATTCAGAAATTTGCATCCGCCATTACTGTTGTCCATCGCTGGCCGCTGCTGTCATCTGCAAGGTAAACACCTCTAATTCACCCGCCCGGGCCATCTTTAATGTCAGGGTGATGGCCCACCCCTCACCCCCCATCACCTCTGTGGCTCCTTCGTCCACTGCCCTGTGGCTCTTACCTTCACTGCCCTGTGGCTCTTACCTTCGTCATCCTGCGGCTCTTACCTCTACCACCCTGTCTCTCTTCACCACCCTGTGGCTCTTACCTCCACCACCCTGTGGCTCTTCTCTCCACCACCCTGTGGCTCTTACCTCCTCCGCCCTGTGGCTCTTACCTCCACCACCCTGTGGCTCTTACCTCCACCACCCTGTGGCTCTTACCTCCACCACCTTGTGGCTCTTCTCTCCACCACCCTGTGGCTCTTACCTCCTCCACCCTGTGGCTCTTCCCGCTCCCCCTGTGTTTACGTCATGCTCAAGATTAACATATTATTCATCAGAATCTGAAAACACGTCATGTTAAGCAGTGTTATGTCTGGCTAGTAACTGGACGGGGAGCCTCGGCCGGCCATGGCGTTCCTACACACCTAAGTCCATCATATCCTCTCCCTGCCATCGTCTCCCCATGAGGATATCATACGGGTTTGGTGTCCCATTTTTTGGGGGCTGGATGGATAATGCTAATAAATGCGGATACGAAACTGGTTGATTATATTGCCTGTTGATAATGCGATTATCTTTTTTTATGCAACCTGGATATAATTGTTGTGTTTCCATCAGGGTTGTGTAGCGGCGGATGATGAGGGTTGTGTCTTATGTGTATGTGTGTGTGTGTGTGTGTGTGTTGATGAACATGTGTGGAGGTGGAGGAACATGTTCCACCTTGTTGAGACCCACTGGTGTGCCCGGGCTGGGTAGAAATACAGCCCATAACCCAGGCTGCCCAGCTTATAAGACATTCGTGGCCAAGTGGTGAAAAGCGTCACTTTGGGAACCTTGCCAGTAAAAAAAAAAAAAGACAATGAATTGTAATTACTGTATTTTACGGCGTCGAAGACGCTGTTGTTTTTCACCAAAAAATAAATCTACCTGTCGTCTTGGAGGCCGAGGTACCGTTTATCTTTTTTTTTTTTTCAAAAATTTAGCCAGTTGGAGCGGGGGGGGGAAGGCGTCCTCGCCGTAACATACGCTGACGAAGTAGCTGACAAAGAAGCGGAATATTGAGCTGCCCACCCATCTTTAACCCGCTCACCCACACATCTCTGACCCAAGCCACGTGCACACTTAATAATAATAATAATAATAATGACGTCGAGGCTTCAATATACTAACTCATATACTTAAAGCAATTTGTGTACCCGCTTTGATAATGTCATGGGCTTTGATTATAGGATTAAGAGACCCATCACGGGAGATCAGCCCACGGGAATCACAGCAGATTATAAACGAACCCATGATGCAAACTTTGTTGACAAAGTCGCAGAGGCAGCAGGCTGCTATCCCGTCCATTAACTCCTGTCCCCGTGTGTATCCCGTCTGCGGCAAGGTGCAGAGGTTAGAAGGCTGCTATCCCGTCTATCAAGTCCTGTCCCGAGTCCCTCTCGCCTGCCATGGTGTACCTGCTGAAGGTGGCCATGTCCTTCAGTGTGTTATAAACGGCT
>NC_091306.1:12321638-12376638 GCF_038502225.1 Cherax quadricarinatus | reverse complement strand
CTAGCCACCACCATCCACAGGATACACAATAAACTATCCACCACCATCCACAGGATACACAATAAACTAGCCACTACCATCCACAGGATACACAATAAACTAGCCACCACCATCCACAGGATACACAATAAACTATCCACCACCATCCACAGGATACACAATAAACTAGCCACCACCATCCACAGGATACACAATAAACTATCCACCACCATCCACAGGATACACAATAAACTAGCCACTACCATCCACAGGATACACAATGAACTAGCCACCACCATCCACAGGATACACAATAAACTAGCCACCACCATCCACAGGATACACAATAAACTAGCCACCACCATCCACAGGATACACAATAAACTATCCCCCACCATCCACAGGATACACAATAAACTAGCCACTACCATCCACAGGATACACAATGAACTAGCCACCACCATCCACAGGATACACAATGAACTAGCCACTACCATCCACAGGATACACAATAAACTAGCCACTACCATCCACAGGATACACAATGAACTAGCCACCACCATCCACAGGATACACAATAAACTAGCCACCACCATCCACAGGATACACAATAAACTAGCCACCACCATCCACAGGATACACAATAAACTATCCACCACCATCCACAGGATACACAATAAACTAGCCACTACCATCCACAGGATACACAATGAACTAGCCACCACCATCCACAGGATACACAATGAACTAGCCACTACCATCCACAGGATACACAATAAACTAGCCACTACCATCCACAGGATACACAATGAACTAGCCACCACCATCCACAGGATACACAATAAACTAGCCACCACCATCCACAGGATACACAATAAACTAGCCACCACCATCCACAGGATACACAATAAACTATCCACCACCATCCACAGGATACACAATAAACTAGCCACCACCATCCACAGGATACACAATGAACTAGCCACCACCATCCACAGGATACACAATGAACTAGCCACCACCATCCACAGGATACACAATGAACTATCCACCACCATCCACAGGATACACAATGAACTATCCACCACCATCCACAGGATACACAATGAACTAGCCACCACCATCCACAGGATACACAATAAACTAGCCACCACCATCCACAGGATACACAATAAACTAGCCACCACCATCCACAGGATACACAATAAACTATCCACCACCATCCACAGGATACACAATAAACTAGCCACCACCATCCACAGGATACACAATGAACTATCCACCACCATCCACAGGATACACAATGAACTATCCACCACCATCCACAGGATACACAATGAACTAGCCACCACCATCCACAGGATACACAATAAACTAGCCACCACCATCCACAGGATACACAATAAACTAGCCACCACCATCCACAGGATACACAATAAACTATCCACCACCATCCACAGGATACACAATAAACTAGCCACCACCATCCACAGGATACACAATGAACTATCCACCACCATCCACAGGATACACAATAAACTAGCCACCACCATCCACAGGATACACAATGAACTAGCCACTACCATCCACAGGATACACAATAAACTAGCCACCACCATCCACAGGATACACAATAAACTAGCCACCACCATCCACAGGATACACAATAAACTATCCACCACCATCCACAGGATACACAATAAACTAGCCACCACCATCCACAGGATACACAATAAACTATCCACCACCATCCACAGGATACACAATGAACTAGCCACTACCATCCACAGGATACACAATAAACTAGCCACCACCATCCACAGGATACACAATAAACTATCCACCACCATCCACAGGATACACAATAAACTAGCCACTACCATCCACAGGATACACAATAAACTAGCCACCACCATCCACAGGATACACAATAAACTATCCACCAATATCCACAGGATACACAATAAACTAGCCACCACCATCCACAGGATACACAATAAACTATCCACCACCATCCACAGGATACACAATAAACTAGCCACTACCATCCACAGGATACACAATGAACTAGCCACCACCATCCACAGGATACACAATAAACTAGCCACCACCATCCACAGGATACACAATGAACTAGCCACCACCATCCACAGGATACACAATGAACTAGCCACCACCATCCACAGGATACACAATAAACTAGCCACCACCATCCACAGGATACACAATAAACTAGCCACCACCATCCACAGGATACACAATAAACTATCCACCACCATCCACAGGATACACAATAAACTAGCCACCACCATCCACAGGATACACAATGAACTATCCACCACCATCCACAGGATACACAATAAACTAGCCACCACCATCCACAGGATACACAATGAACTAGCCACTACCATCCACAGGATACACAATAAACTAGCCACCACCATCCACAGGATACACAATAAACTAGCCACCACCATCCACAGGATACACAATAAACTATCCACCACCATCCACAGGATACACAATAAACTAGCCACCACCATCCACAGGATACACAATAAACTATCCACCACCATCCACAGGATACACAATGAACTAGCCACTACCATCCACAGGATACACAATAAACTAGCCACCACCATCCACAGGATACACAATAAACTATCCACCACCATCCACAGGATACACAATAAACTAGCCACTACCATCCACAGGATACACAATAAACTAGCCACCACCATCCACAGGATACACAATAAACTATCCACCACCATCCACAGGATACACAATAAACTAGCCACCACCATCCACAGGATACACAATAAACTATCCACCACCATCCACAGGATACACAATAAACTAGCCACTACCATCCACAGGATACACAATGAACTAGCCACCACCATCCACAGGATACACAATAAACTAGCCACCACCATCCACAGGATACACAATAAACTAGCCACCACCATCCACAGGATACACAATAAACTATCCACCACCATCCACAGGATACACAATAAACTAGCCACTACCATCCACAGGATACACAATGAACTAGCCACCACCATCCACAGGATACACAATGAACTAGCCACTACCATCCACAGGATACACAATAAACTAGCCACTACCATCCACAGGATACACAATGAACTAGCCACCACCATCCACAGGATACACAATAAACTAGCCACCACCATCCACAGGATACACAATAAACTAGCCACCACCATCCACAGGATACACAATAAACTATCCACCACCATCCACAGGATACACAATAAACTAGCCACTACCATCCACAGGATACACAATGAACTAGCCACCACCATCCACAGGATACACAATGAACTAGCCACTACCATCCACAGGATACACAATAAACTAGCCACTACCATCCACAGGATACACAATGAACTAGCCACCACCATCCACAGGATACACAATAAACTAGCCACCACCATCCACAGGATACACAATAAACTAGCCACCACCATCCACAGGATACACAATAAACTATCCACCACCATCCACAGGATACACAATAAACTAGCCACTACCATCCACAGGATACACAATGAACTAGCCACCACCATCCACAGGATACACAATGAACTAGCCACTACCATCCACAGGATACACAATAAACTAGCCACCACCATCCACAGGATACACAATGAACTAGCCACCACCATCCACAGGATACACAATAAACTAGCCACCACCATCCACAGGATACACAATGAACTAGCCACCACCATCCACAGGATACACAATGAACTAGCCACCACCATCCACAGGATACACAATGAACTAGCCACTACCATCCACAGGATACACAATGAACTATCCACCACCATCCACAGGATACACAATGAACTAGCCACCACCATCCACAGGATACACAATGAACTAGCCACTACCATCCACAGGATACACAATAAACTAGCCACCACCATCCACAGGATACACAATGAACTAGCTACCACCATCCACAGGATACACAATGAACTAGCCACTACCATCCACAGGATACACAATGAACTATCCACCACCATCCACAGGATACACAATGAACTAGCCACCACCATCCACAGGATACACAATGAACTAGCCACTACCATCCACAGGATACACAATAAACTAGCCACCACCATCCACAGGATACACAATGAACTAGCCACCACCATCCACAGGATACACAATAAACTAGCCACCACCATCCACAGGATACACAATGAACTAGCCACCACCATCCACAGGATACACAATGAACTAGCCACCACCATCCACAGGATACACAATGAACTAGCCACCACCATCCACAGGATACACAATGAACTAGCCACCACCATCCACAGGATACACAATGAACTAGCCACCACCATCCACAGGATACACAATGAACTAGCCACCACCATCCACGGGATACACAATGAACTAGCCACCACCATCCACAGGATACACAATGAACTAGCCACCACCATCCACAGGATACACAATAAACTAGCCACCACCATCCACAGGAAACACAATAAACTAGCCACCACCATCCACAGGATACACAATGAACTAGCCACCACCATCCACAGGATACACAATGAACTAGCCACCACCATCCACAGGATACACAATGAACTAGCCACCACCATCCACAGGATACACAATGAACTATCCACCACCATCCACAGGAAACACAATAAACTATCCACCACCATCCACAGGAAACACAATAAACTATCCACCACCATCCACGGGATACACAATGAACTATCCACCACCATCCACAGGATACACAATGAACTAGCCACCACCATCCACAGGATACACAATGAACTATCCACCACCATCCACAGGATACACAATGAACTATCCACCACCATCCACAGGATACATAATAAACTAGCCACCATCATCCACGGGATACACAATGAACTAGCCACCACCATCCACAGGATGCACAATAAACTAGCCACCACCATCCACAGGATACACAATGAACTAGCCACAACCATCCACAGGATACACAATGAACTAGCCACCACCATCCACAGGATACACAATGAACTAGCTACCACCATCCACAGGATACACAATGTACTAGCCACCACCATCCACAGGATACACAATGAACTAGCCACCACCATCCACAGGATACACAATGAACTATCCACCACCATCCACAGGATACACAATGAACTATCCACCACCATCCACAGGATACATAATAAACTAGCCACCATCATCCACGGGATACACAATGAACTAGCCACTACCATCCACAGGATACACAATGAACTATCCACCACCATCCACAGGATACACAATGAACTAGCCACCACCATCCACAGGATACACAGTAAACTAGCCACCACCATCCATAGGATACACAATGAACTAGCCACCACCATCCACAGGATACACAATGAACTAGCCACCACCATCCACAGGATACACAATGAACTAGCCACCACCATCCACAGGATACACAATGAACTAGCCACTACCATCCACAGGATACACAATGAACTATCCACCACCATCCACAGGATACACAATGAACTAGCCACCACCATCCACAGGATACACAATGAACTAGCCACCACCATCCACAGGATACACAATGAACTAGCCACCACCATCCACAGGATACACAATGAACTAGCCACCACCATCCACAGGATACACAATGAACTAGCCACCACCATCCACAGGATACACAATGAACTAGCCACTACCATCCACAGGATACACAATGAACTATCCACCACCATCCACAGGATACACAATGAACTAGCCACCACCATACACAGGATACACAATGAACTAGCCACCACCATCCACAGGATACACAATGAACTAGCCACCACCATCCACAGGATACACAATGAACTAGCCACCACCATCCACAGGATACACAATGAACTAGCCACCACCATCTACAGGATACACAATGAACTAGCCACCACCATCCACAGGATACACAATGAACTAGCCACTACCATCCACAGGATACACAATGAACTAGCCACTACCATCCACAGGATACACAATGAACTAGCCACCACCATCCACAGGATACACAATGAACTAGCCACCACCATCCACAGGATACACAATGAACTAGCCACTACCATCCACAGGATACACAATGAACTAGCCACCACCATCCACAGGATACACAATGAACTAGCCACCACCATCCACAGGATACACAATGAACTAGCCACTACCATCCACAGGATACACAATGAACTATCCACCACCATCCACAGGATACACAATGAACTAGCCACCACCATCCACAGGATACACAATGAACTAGCCACCACCATCCACAGGATACACAATGAACTAGCCACCACCATCCACAGGATACACAATGAACTAGCCACCACCATCCACAGGATACACAATGAACTAGCCACCACCATCCACAGGATACACAATGAACTAGCCACCACCATCCACAGGATACACAATGAACTATCCACCACCATCCACAGGATACACAATGAACTAGCCACCACCATCCACAGGATACACAATGAACTAGCCACTACCATCCACAGGATACACAATGAACTAGCCACTACCATCCACAGGATACACAATGAACTAGCCACCACCATCCACAGGATACACAATGAACTATCCACCACCATCCACAGGATACACAATGAACTAGCCACCACCATCCACAGGATACACAATGAACTAGCCACTACCATCCACAGGATACACAATGAACTAGCCACCACCATCCACAGGATACACAATGAACTAGCCACCACCATCCACAGGATACACAATGAACTAGCCACCACCATCCACAGGATACACAATGAACTAGCCACTACCATCCACAGGATACACAATGAACTAGCCACCACCATCCACAGGATACACAATGAACTAGCCACCACCATCCACAGGATGCACAATAAACTAGCCACCACCATCCACAGGATACACAATGAACTAGCCACCACCATCCACAGGATACACAATGAACTAGCCACCACCATCCACGGGATGAACACGAGGTACGAAATAAACTAGCCGCTTCGATATCAAAATCTAACTCTAATCTATTGTTGTTAAAAGAAAATCCCCAAAGACGCTTCGTAGTATCTCTTCTGCACCTTTCTTTTTCCTGCCGTCTACATCCGGTGACTCCCGTCCAGCTTATTACCGTGTCACTGTATGATCTACGTTGTTGTCAATTCTCCTCGATCCCTCCCTTCACCCTTCCTCGAGGAAGCATCCTTGATGCCTCTGAGGGGTGAGGGAGAGCCTTTTGATCCGACAGTTTGGATCTGCCCTTTCCCTTCTGTCTGTCTAACCTGACTGACACCCACTTACCCCTAGGTGGCGTATGACACCTACGGATTTAGAGCTCTTCCTTGGATATAATAATAATAATAATAATAATAATAATAATAACGACAATAATTACAAAGGCATTTCTTCATAACTCAGAGAGAGAGAGAGAGAGAGAGAGAGAGAGAGAGAGAGAGAGAGAGAGAGAGAGAGAGAGAGAGAGAGAGAGAGAGAGAGAGAGAGAGAGAGAGAGAGAGAGAGAGAGAGAGAGAGAGAGAGAGAGAGAGAGAGAGAGGGAGGGATGGAGTGAGAGAGATGAGAGTTGAGGAACAGGTTGCAGGTAAAATGTGGACTACAATGACAGGTGTGTGTGAGATGTGTGATGACAGGTTTGAGAGTAGTGAGCTACAGTGATAGCAGTGTGGTGGGTGGTAGTTACAGTGCGGCACTGCCATCACAGTGACACCAGGGACAGTGACGAGTTCACACCCTCGGGGCGCTCTCTCCTCCACACCTCTGTGATTGCTGCTGCTTTGATCACGAGAGTTAGCGGACGGAGAATCGAACCTGAATGGCTCTAAACAGATATAGGGATTCACACACACACATACGGCCGGGAGCTGTGACTCGGGGCCAGGAGTTGTGAACTGACCATTGCAACCACAAATAGGTGAGTACAAACACACACACACACACACACACACATATCTATCATTATCAGCCACACCTCACCTTCACTCACTCTCAGCCACATCAATCTGCCAAGGAGGACCAAGGAGTGAAAGGGAAGATCAACTGGTTGCAGATGGAGAGGGTGATAGGTCGAATGCTGAGGCACAACAAGGCTATCAAGAGCCACTGGAAAAATCAAGGGAGAAACTGACCACACACAGGCAGGATCCAGAGCCACAGAGGGTGAGGCAATGCGAGGAAGAAAGGGCAAAATCAGTGTTTATCCATGGGCTTCAGGAGAGAGAGGAAAGGACACACACTGAAAGGAAGCAGGAAGAAAGGAAGGAGATTGAGAAAATCATAACAGAAATAGGTGAAGAGAGGGACGAGATTGTAAATTTTCAGAGAATAGGGGGGTACTCGAAGGTGAGAAACCGACCAATCAAGCTGATTCTCAGGACGGAAACAGTGCGGAACAGGATCCTCCAAGAGAAACCACGATTGAAATACTCGGAAGAGTACAAGAGGGTGTTCCTAGACAGAGACAGAACAAAATCAGAACGACAGCAGCTGAGGGAGAGGACAAGAAAGCGAAAGGAGCTAGGAAAAGAGACAAGGAGGGAACCAGCAGAGGTCAGTCAGAGCAGGACAGAACAGCAAGGGCAAGCACACACACAACTACTCTCAGAACCACACAACCTATCACACCATCCCAACACACCCTACAATCCATACCCACAGCCTCCACCCAACACCAAGCTATAGAACCCCACAGTATGCCACCAGGTCTCCCACCCTCACAGGCCCCCCAAACCACAGTGTTGGAAAGGAAACTGAAGGTATGGTACACAAACGCTGATGGAATAACAAATAAGTGGGAGGAGTGGCAAGAAAGAGTCAAAGAAGCATCACCGGACATCATAGCTCTCACAGAAACCAAGCTTACAGGTATGATAACAGATGCCATCTTTCCAACGGGATACCAAATCCTGAGGAAAGACAGAGGGAACAGGGGGGGTGGAGGAGTGGCGTTGCTGATCAAAAATCGCTGGAATTTTGATGAGCTGGAGAGAGAAGATAGCGGAGAAGAAAGTGATTACATAGTGGGAACACTTCACTCTGGAGGTCCCAAGGTGGTAATAGCAGTGATGTATAACCCACCACAGAACAGCAGGAGGCCAAGGCAAGAGTACGACGAGAGCAATAGAGCGATGGTTGACACACTGGCTAGAGTGGCCAGAAGAGCTCATGCATGCAGGGCAAAGCTCCTGATCATGGGTGACTTTAACCACAAGGAGATAGATTGGGAGAACTTGGACCCACATGGGGGCCAAGATACTTGGAGGGCTAAGATGATGGAGGTGGTACTGGAGAACTTCATGTACCAACACGTAAGGGACACTACAAGAGAGAGAGGAGAGGATGAACCAGCAAGGCTGGACTTAGTATTCACCTTCAGTAGTGCAGATATCGAGGACATCACATATGAAAGACCCCTTGGGGCCAGTGACCATGTGGTTGTAAGCTTCGAATACACAGTAGAGCTACAAGTGGAGGGAGAAGCAGGAAGGCCAGGACGAATGAAGCCAAACTACAAGAAAGGGGACTACACAGGAATGAGGAACTACCTGAACGGGGTTCAGTGGGACAGAGAACTGGCAGGGAAACCAGTTAATGAGATGATGGAATATGTAGCAATAAAATGCAAGGAGGCTGAGGAGAGGTTTGTACCCAAGGGTAACAGGAGTAATGAAAAAGCCAGGATGAGCCCATGGTTTACCCAAAGGTGCAGGGAGGCAAAAACCAAGTGTGCTAGGGAATGGAAGAAATATAGAAGGCAAAGGACCCAGGAGAATAAGGAGAACAGTCGTAGAGCCAGAAATGAATATGCACAGATAAGAAGGGAGGCCCAAAGACAATATGAAAATGACATAGCAGCGAAAGCCAAATCTGACCCGAAACTGTTGTACAGCCACATCAGGAGGAAAACAACAGTCAAGGACCAGGTAATCAGGCTAAGGAAGGAAGGAGGAGAGACAACAGGAAATGACCGGGAAGTATGTGAAGAACTCAACAAGAGATTCAAAGAAGTGTTCACAGAGGAGACAGAAGGGACTCCAGAAAGACGGAGAGGTGGGGCACACCACCAAGTGCTGGACACAGTGCACACAACCGAGGAAGAAGTGAAGAGGCTTCTGAGTGAGCTAGATACCTCAAAGGCAATGGGGCCAGATAACATCTCCCCATGGGTATTGAGAGAGGGAGCAGAGGCGCTATGTGTACCCCTAACAACAATATTCAATACATCTATCGAAACAGGGAGATTGCCTGAGGCATGGAAGACAGCAAATGTAGTCCCAATCTTTAAAAAAGGAGACAGACATGAAGCATTAAACTACAGACCAGTGTCACTGACATGTATAGTATGCAAAATCATGGAGAAGATTATCAGGAGAAGAGTGGTGGAACACCTAGAAAGGAATGATCTCATCAACAGCAGCCAGCATGGTTTCAGGGACGGGAAATCCTGTGTCACAAACCTACTGGAGTTCTATGACATGGTGACAGCAGTAAGACAAGAGAGAGAGGGGTGGGTGGATTGCATTTTCTTGGACTGCAAGAAGGCGTTTGACACAGTTCCACACAAGAGATTGGTGCAAAAACTGGAGGACCAAGCAGGGATAACAGGGAAGGCACTACAATGGATCAGGGAATACTTGTCAGGAAGACAGCAGCGAGTCATGGTACGTGGCGAGGTGTCAGAGTGGGCACCTGTGACCAGCGGGGTCCCGCAGGGGTCAGTCCTAGGACCAGTGCTGTTTCTGGTATTTGTGAACGACATGACGGAAGGAATAGACTCTGAGGTGTCCCTTTTTGCAGATGACGTGAAGTTGATGAGAAGAATACACTCGATCGAAGACCAGGCAGAACTACAAAGGGATCTGGACAGGCTGCAGAACTGGTCCAGCAATTGGCTCCTGGAGTTCAATCCCACCAAGTGCAAAGTCATGAAGATTGGGGAAGGGCAAAGAAGGCCGCAGACGGAGTACAGTCTAGGGGGTCAGAGACTACAAACCTCACTCAAGGAAAAAGATCTTGGGGTGAGTATAACACCAGGCACATCTCCTGAAGCGCACATCAACCAAATAACTGCTGCAGCATATGGGCGCCTAGCAAACCTCAGAACAGCATTCCGACATCTTAATAAGGAATCGTTCAGGACCCTGTACACCGTATACGTTAGGCCCATATTGGAGTATGCGGCACCAGTTTGGAACCCACACCTAGCCAAGCACGTAAAGAAACTAGAGAAAGTGCAAAGGTTTGCAACAAGACTAGTCCCAGAGCTAAGAGGTATGTCCTACGAGGAGAGGTTAAGGGAAATCAACCTGACGACACTGGAGGACAGGAGAGATAGGGGGGACATGATAACGACATACAAAATACTGAGAGGAATTGACAAGGTGGACAAAAACAGGATGTTCCAGAGATTGGACACAGTAACAAGGGGACACAGTTGGAAGCTAAAGACACAGATGAATCACAGGGATGTTAGGAAGTATTTCTTCAGCCACAGAGTAGTCAGTAAGTGGAATAGTTTGGGAAGCGATGTAGTGGAGGCAGGATCCATACATAGCTTTAAGCAGAGGTACGATAAAGCTCACGGCTCAGGGAGAGTGACCTAGTAGCGATCAGTGAAGAGGCGGGGCCAGGAGCTCGGACTCGACCCCCGCAACCTCAACTAGGTGAGTACACACACATATCTATCATTATCAGCCACACCTCACCTTCACTCACTCTCAGCCACTTAGTGATCACCTTCACTGACTCTCAGTCACCTAGTTATCACCTTCACTCACTCTGCCATCTAGCGTTCACCTTCACTCACTCCCAGTCACCTATAATGTTCACCTTCACTCGCACACAAAAATTAGGTAGATGCCGCCTGCGGTGGTATACGCCTTTAATAATAATAATAATAATAATAATAATAATAATAATAATAATAATCTTTATTTCTACAAGTACATGTACAGGGTATACAGTCCTAGCTGACATCAATGACATACTATTATACAGAAAGCCCTTTGTTATGCAAAGCATTTCGGACAAATTAGGTCAATTTTGTCCCAGGATGCGACCCACACCAGTCGACTAACACCCAGGAACCCGTTAGACTGCTAGGTGAACACTGACAGCAGGTGTCTTAAGGAAATACATCCTAATGTTTCCAGCCGTAACGGGGATCGACCCGCGGACCCCAGTGTATGAGCTGAGTGCGCTAGCGATCCAGCTACGGAACGGCTAGGTGAGGCTCAGGGTAGGCAGAGAACCTGGTATATTTCAATGACGTGAACACCTGAACATTAAGGTGGTATCACCAGATGACTCCTGGTAATCAAAGTAGGTGAACCACACATGTAATACCACACTTTGTAGTGGTAGTGGTGGTGGTAGTTGATAATAACATTGTTGCGATAATTAAATGTGAGATCTGACATTATCATTCCTAGGTCTCTCACATTTTCCTCTCTATTGAGCGATTCAGATTTATCTTGTATTCCATTCTAGTCTTCATTTTCCCAATTTTCCCACAGCAAAGCACTTGAAATTTGTCCTCTATGAGCATCATTGTGTTGTCAGTAGCCCCACTGGAAGACTTGGTTAATATCAACTTCGAGACTCACTGTGTCTTCAGTGGTTGACACGCTCATACAAATGCTGGTATTGTATGCAAAGTATGATACGGTGATGTGATTTATGTCCCTCTATATCGGATATGAAAATGAGGAAGTGGGGCGAGTACCTTGCCTTGGGGAACAGAATTTTTCCCTGTGCCAGCACCCCGATTACTTTGGGTTCTATTTGTTAATAAGTTAAATATCCATCTGCTCACTTTTGTTTTCATTGCTTTTGCATATATTTTGTGAGCTATTACACCATGGTCGCACTTGTCGAAGGCTTTTGCATTTAGGTCGACTGCAGTCAACAGCATTTTGTAACGATCCACCAGACGTGAAAAGCAAAAGTTACCTATACTTTATAAATCCATGCTGTTCTGGATTGTTGTCAGTCCATGTGATGATCAGCTTTGCATCTTACACCCTCTCAAAGATCTTGATAACGTGTGAAGTTAGTGCTATTGGTCAATAATTTTGTTTTTAAATGATTTCCTGTCAGTTTCGTAGAGTGTGGCTGTATTTGGGTGACTTTTGTGTCCAGGCTCCATCTCCATAGAATATTTAGGGAAAAAGATAGTAAGATAGTGGTTTCTTGCAGTTCTTTTGATGAACATGGAGTTGCACCAATCAGGACGTGCGGCAGAGTGCCTGGTCGTGCTGTCCTGGGCTTCTTCGAAGTCAAGTTGGTGGTGTTGGGGTTTTATCAGAAATTATGACGATGTGGACTCCACGCTGGTGTGCGCATTCCGAGAGCATCGCTACCAACCAGCACCACCACAGCCAGCACTGCCACCAACCAGCACTGCCAGAGGAAGGACCACGAGTCAACACCACCAGTCAGCACCACCATTAGTAAGCACCACCACCGGTTAGCACCATCAATCAGCCCCACCAGTCAGCACCACCATTAGCCAGTACCACCACCAGTCAGCACCACCACCAGTCAGCACCAACACCACCAGTCAGCACAACCATCAGTCAACACCACCAGCCAGCACCACCACAAGTCAGCACCACCACCACCAGTCAGCACCTCTACCAGTAAGCAACACCAGTCAGTACCAACAGCCAGCACCAAAACCAGTCAGCACCACCACTAGTCAGCACTACTAGTCAGCACTACCAGTCAATATCACCACCAGTCAGCACCGCTAGTCAGCCCCACCACCAGTCAGTACCACCAGTCAGCATCACCAGTTAGCACCACCGGGGCTGGACGTCTCCACTATACAAACAATAATGTCTGCCGGCAGGACATTTTTATCGCTCAATACAATTATTAGTGAATAATTATGACGCAGCGCAAGATGGCGACTGCGGCTGCGGTTGCTGCTGTGATGTTACCTGCGGTAATGGAGGCCGCAGCAGTAATGGCGGTTGCGGAGGCCGCAGCAATGACCGACACTGCGCTCTTCCTCTCTTAGTGAACATTTATTGCACATATTACACCACAATTAGCGTGCAGCACTACCAGCAAACGGCCACATTTACATTCTGTCTCTCTCACTTTATGATTTCATACAATAGAGAGTTGTGTCATTTGCATGAAGATAACTGGTCCCAGCGCTCTTTGTTATGGTCCCCGACCAGAGCGTGGCGGTCCAGCGGCTGCAACCAAGACCCGCCACGCGGGATGCAAATGGCCGCCTGACGACGGTAGTCAGGAAATGAGGAACGTCGAGGAATAACCTTCTATTTGGACGGGATGAGACGACGTTTCGCTCTCTGTAAGATGTTTTTCTATTGCTTCGTGTGGAGCTTTATCAAGCGTGACTTGGTAAAGCTGTGCACTGAAGCTTATTCTGTAACGTGTGCATTTTTTCAACTATGGAAAGCTTTCTTGGATACCGAGTTTAGCGCTTCCTAACACCTCACCGTCTGCCACTGGGAGTTGTCTGCACCTGCCGCAGGTGGCAACAGGTTGTGGGCGTGAGGGTGATGTAGCAGCAGCAGAAGATGGGCGTGTGGGCGACGCACCTCGCTAGTAACCATAACAAATGAAGACCTTTCTTAAGCTTATTTCTTCCTTTTTCTGGAGCGGGTAGCAGCAGCTGGGTGTGGGCGTGAGAAAAGTGTAATAGCAGGGTGTGGGCGTGAGAAAGGTGTAGCAGCTTGGTATGGGCTTGAGGAAGGCGTAGGCAAAGGGAAAGGACGAGCGTGAAAGGACAGAAGAAAGGGACATTAAAGAACCTGCCGGTTCTCGAGGTAAGACATCGCCTGCACCCCGTCACTGTGTCTGAGGCTGGAGCAGGAACAATAACCCAGGTGCCCAGTACAAGCCGGCCACATTAGAGGTACTGTCATTTATTTCCTCAAACAAATTAGCATCTTTACTGCCCAGCAATTACCTAATTAACTCTATTATTGTTACTGAGTGTAACCGAGTCATAACCCTGTTTACGAGCTGCCTAATGGTTCCTGATTACTTACTTGGAGGCCCAAGACGGAGGTGTAATAGCTCCTCAGAGGTATAAACTCCAATTTATTGGAATCCAATATATATTAAACACTACGCAGGGACGATATATTTTACTTATTTCTAAAAAGGTCGCTGACAGCGTGTACTTATTTGACAGTTAAAAGTCCATAAAGAGACGAGGGCTAGAGACAGTAGGCATCCCTGTGTGTGTGTGTGAGAGAGAGAGAGAGGCAGGAGACCAAGATAAAGGAGGCCACACACAGGAGGTAACAGCGTGGTCGACCTCAGCAATGCAACACTTGCTAATGTTGTATATAATGACATGTTTGTTCAGGACGAACTGAAACTGTAGTCCAGCGCTACATGTGAACAGTGAGCGCTGAACACGGCTGCCGTGTAGACTGTGAACACGGCTCACGTGTAGAATGTGAGAAAGGTTGACGTGTAGACTGTGAACACAGCTGCCGTGTAGACTGAACACGACTGCCGTGTAGACTGTGAACACAGCTGTCGTACAGACTGAACACGGCTGCCGTGTATGCATGTCGCCCCCTCTGTACCCCTTCTTTGATTACAGTGAGTGAATCCGATGTAAATACTGTGATTCGGGAGACATTTGCTGAACTGAATAGCGTCGTCCCGTTTCTCGTATCGAACCCGTATGCCTTCTATTCTCCAGAGGCTGTATGAACCCCTGCGGGCTTACCACTTTCTCACTCTTCCCAAAAAATGAAATATAGTAAAATCCTCTAATGTTTGACAAAAAAAAGTGTGTGTGTATGTGTGTGTGTTTGTGTGTGTGTGTGTGTGTGTGTGTGTACGTGTGTGTGTGTGTGTGTGTGTGTGTGTGTGTGTGTGTGTGTGTGTGTGTGTGTGTGTGTGTGTGTGTGTGTGTGCTACTTCAGGCAGCTCCCTGATTTCCTGAAAGATACTCTTCAATAAACATCCTGAACAGTATTGCCAGACAGAAGAGGACACCTCACAGTGCACATTATTGGTCACAGTGTTTACGTACATGGGGATAACGAGCTCATTAAATTCTTTGTTTTGTGTTCACTGGCTTTGTGTCTCTCTTAACTTTCATCGTCTTGGCTTGGTGCAAAGTTTATATATATTCAGCAGAGTGGAAGATGAGGTAATCAGTCCCTGAGCCTAGAAGCAGGTGATGAGCACCGTTGTCTGGACGAGTCTGAACCACACACGGATTTCTACAGTCTTCAGATTATTTCCATGTATTGATAAAGTCAGTGGAAGGTGAAGCTAGTACAAAGTAAAAATACCCAGAGGCCGTACATGTGTCTAATTCACCGTCTTGAAGAATGTCTGACGGTGGTGGCAGTGGTTGACGGTGGTGGTAGTGGCTGACGGTGGTGGTAGTGGCTGACGGTGGTGGTAGTGGCTGACGGTGGTGGTAGTGGCTGACGGTGGTGGTAGTGTCTGACGGTGGTGGTAGTGGCTGACGGTGGTGGTAGTGGCTGACGGTGGTGGTAGTGGCTGACGGTGGTGGTAGTGGCTGACGGTGGTGGTAGTGGCTGACGGTGGTGGTAGTGGCTGACGGTGGTGGTAGTGGCTGACGGTGGTGGTAGTGGCTGACGGTGGTGGTAGTGGCTGACGGTGGTGGTAGTGGCTGACGGTGGTGGTAGTGGCTGACGGTGGTGGTAATGGCTGACGGTGGTGGTAGTGGTTGACGGTGGTGGTAGTGGTTGACGGTGGTGGTAGTGGCTGACGGTGGTGGTAGTGGCTGACGGTGGTGGTAGTGGCTGACGGTGGTGGTAGTGGCTGACGGTGGTGGTAGTGTCTGACGGTGGTGGTAGTGGCTGACGGTGGTGGTAGTGGCTGACGGTGGTGGTAGTGGCTGACGGTGGTGGTAGTGGCTGACGGTGGTGGTAGTGTCTGACGGTGGTGGTAGTGGCTGACGGTGGTGGTAGTGGCTGACGGTGGTGGTAGTGTCAGACGGTGGTGGTAGTGGCTGACGGTGGTGGTAGTGGCTGACGGTGGTGGTAGTGGCTGACGGTGGTGGTAGTGGCTGACGGTGGTGGTAGTGTCTGACGGTGGTGGTAGTGGCTGACGGTGGTGGTAGTGGCTGACGGTGGTGGTAGTGGCTGACGGTGGTGGTAGTGGCTGACGGTGGTGGTAGTGGCTGACGGTGGTGGTAGTGGCTGACGGTGGTGGTAGTGGCTGACGGTGGTGGTAGTGTCTGACGGTGGTGGTAGTGGCTGACGGTGGTGGTAGTGGCTGACGGTGGTGGTAGTGGCTGACGGTGGTGGTAGTGGCTGACGGTGGTGGTAGTGGCTGACGGTGGTGGTAGTGGCTGACGGTGGTGGTAGTGGCTGACGGTGGTGTTAGTGGCTGACGGTGGTGGTAGTGGCTGACGGTGGTGGTAGTGTCTGACGGTGGTGGTAGTGGCTGACGGTGGTGGTAGTGGCTGACGGTGATGGTAGTGGCTGACGGTGGTGGTAGTGGTTGACGGTGGTGGTAGTGTCTGACGGTGGTGGTAGTGGCTGACGGTGGTGGTAGTGGCTGACGGTGGTGGTAGTGTCTGACGGTGGTGGTAGTGGCTGACGGTGGTGGTAGTGGCTGACGGTGGTGGTAGTGTCTGACAGTGGTGGTAGTGGCTGACGGTGCTGGTAGTGGCTGACGGTGCTGGTAGTGGCTGACGGTGCTGGTAGTGTCTGACGGTGGTGGTAGTGTCTGACGGTGGTGGTAGTGTCTGACGGTGGTGGTAGTGACTGACGGTGGTGGTAGTGGCTGACGGTGGTGGTAGTGGCTGACGGTGGTGGTAGTGGCTGACGGTGCTGGTAGTGGCTGACGGTGCTGGTAGTGTCTGACGGTGGTGGTAGTGTCTGACGGTGGTGGTAGTGTCTGACGGTGGTGGTAGTGACTGACGGTGGTGGTAGTGGCTGACGGTGGTGGTAGTGGCTGACGGTGGTGGTAGTGGCTGACGGTGCTGGTAGTGTCTGACGGTGGTGGTAGTGTCTGACGGTGGTGGTAGTGGTTGACGGTGGTGGTAGTGGCTGACGGTGGTGCTAGTGGCTGACGGTGGTGGTAGAGTCTGACGGTGGTGGTAGTGTCTGACGGTGGTGGTAGTGACTGACGGTGGAGGTAGTGGCTGACGGTGGTGGTAGTGGCTGACGGTGGTGGTAGTGGCTGACGGTGGTGGTAGTGGCTGACGGTGGTGGTAGTGGCTGACGGTAGTGGTAGTGGCTGACGGTGGTGGTAATGGCTGACGGTGGTGGTAGTGACTGACGGTGGTGGTAGTGGCTGACGGTGGTGGTAGTGTCTGACGGTGGTGGTAGTGTCTGACGGTGGTGGTAGTGTCTGACGGTGGTGGTAGTGACTGACGGTGGTGGTAGTGGCTGACGGTGGTGGTAGTGTCTAACGGTGGTGGTAGTGTCTGACGGTGGTGGTAGTGTCTGACGGTGGTGGTAGTGACTGACGGTGGTGGTAGTGGCTGACGGTGGTGGTAGTGGCTGACGGTGGTGATAGTGGCTGACGGTGGTGGTAGTGGCTGACGGTGGTGGTAGTGGCTGACGGTGGTGGTAGTGTCTGACGGTGGTGGTAGTGTCTGACGGTGGTGGTAGTGGCTGACGGTGGTGGTAATGGCTGACGGTGGTGGTAGTGGCTGACGGTGGTGGTAGTGGCTGACGGTGGTGGTAGTGACTGACGGTGGTGGTAGTGGCTGACGGTGGTGGTAGTGGCTGACGGTGGTGGTAGTGGCTGACGGTGGTGGTAATGGCTGACGGTGGTGGTAGTGGCTGACGGTGGTGGTAGTGGCTGACGGTGGTGGTAGTGTCTGATGGTGGTGGTAGCGGCTGACGGTGGTGGTAATGGCTGACGGTGGTGGTAGTGGCTGACGGTGGTGGCAGTGGCTGACGGTGGTGGTAGTGGCTGACGGTGGTGGTAGTGGCTGACGGTGGTGGTAATGGCTGACGGTGGTGGTAGTGGCTGACGGTGGTGGTAGTGGCTGACGGTGGTGGTAGTGGCTGACGGTGGTGGTAGTGGCTTACGGTGGTGGTAATGGCTGACTGTGGTGGTAGTGGCTGACGGTGGTGGTAGTGACTGACGGTGGTGGTAATGGATGACGGTGGTGGTAGTGGCTGATGGTGGTGGTAGTGGTTGACGGTGGTGGTAGTGGCTGACGGTGGTGGTAGTGCCTGACGGTGGTGGTAGTGGCTGACGGTGGTGGTAGTGCCTGACGGTGGTGGTAATGGCTGACGGTGGTGGTAGTGGCTGACGGTGGTGGTAGTGGCTGACGGTGGTGGTAGTGGCTGACGGTGGTGGTAATGGCTGACGGTGGTGGTAGTGGCTGACGGTGGTGGTAGTGACTGACGGTGGTGGTAGTGACTGACGGTGGTGGTAATGGCTGACGGTGGTGGTAGTGGCTGACGGTGGTGGTAGTGGTTGACGGTGGTGGTAGTGGCTGACGTTGGTGGTAGTGGCTGACGGTGGTGGTAGTGACTGACGGTGGTGGTAGTGACTGACGGTGGTGGTAATGGCTGACGGTGGTGGTAGTGGCTGACGGTGGTGGTAATGGCTGACGGTGGTGGTAGTGGCTAACGGTGGTGGTAGTGACTGACGGTGGTGGTAGTGACTGACGGTGGTGGTAATGGCTGACGGTGGTGGTAGTGGCTGACGGTGGTGGTAGTGGTTGACGGTGGTGGTAGTGGCTGACGGTGGTGGTAGTGGCTGACGGTGGTGGTAGTGACTAACGGTGGTGGTAGTGGCTGACTGTGGTGGTAATGGCTGACGGTGGTGGTAGTGGTTGACGGTGGTGGTAGTGGCTGACGGTGGTGGTAGTGGCTGACGGTGGTGGTAGTGGCTGATGGTGGTGGTAGCGGCTGACGGTGGTGGTAATGGCTGACGGTGGTGGTAGTGGCTGACGGTGGTGGCAGTGGCTGACGGTGGTGGTAGTGGCTGACGGTGGTGGTAGTGGCTGACGGTGGTGGTAATGGCTGACGGTGGTGGTAGTGGCTGACGGTGGTGGTAGTGGCTGACGGTGGTGATAGTGGCTGACTGTGGTGGTAATGGCTGACGGTGGTGGTAGTGGTTGACGGTGGTGGTAGTGGCTGACGGTGGTGGTAGTGGCTGACGGTGGTGGTAGTGGCTGATGGTGGTGGTAGCGGCTGACGGTGGTGGTAATGGCTGACGGTGGTGGTAGTGGCTGACGGTGGTGGCAGTGGCTGACGGTGGTGGTAGTGGCTGACGGTGGTGGTAGTGGCTGACGGTGGTGGTAATGGCTGACGGTGGTGGTAGTGGCTGACGGTGGTGGTAGTGGCTGACGGTGGTGGTAGTGGCTGACGGTGGTGGTAGTGGCTTACGGTGGTGGTAATGGCTGACGGTGGTGGTAGTGGCTGACGGTGGTGGTAGTGACTGACGGTGGTGGTAATGGCTGACGGTGGTGGTAGTGGCTGACGGTGGTGGTAGTGGTTGACGGTGGTGGTAGTGGCTGACGGTGGTGGTAGTGCCTGACGGTGGTGGTAGTGGCTGACGGTGGTGGTAGTGGCTGACGGTGGTGGTAATGGCTGACGGTGGTGGAAGTGGCTGACGGTGGTGGTAGTGGCTGACGGTGGTGGTAGTGGCTGACGGTGGTGGTAGTGACTGACGGTGGTGGTAGTGACTGACGGTGGTGGTAATGGCTGACGGTGGTGGTAGTGGCTGACGGTGGTGGTAGTGGCTGACGGTGGTGGCAGTGGCTGACGGTGGTGGTAGTGGTTGACGGTGGTGGTAGTGGCTGACGGTGGTGGTAATGGCTGACGGTGGTGGTAGTGGCTGACGGTGGTGGTAGTGGCTGACGGTGGTGGTAGTGGCTGACGGTGGTGGTAGTGGCTTACGGTGGTGGTAATGGCTGACGGTGGTGGTAGTGGCTGACGGTGGTGGTAGTGACTGACGGTGGTGGTAATGGCTGACGGTGGTGGTAGTGGCTGACGGTGGTGGTAGTGGTTGACGGTGGTGGTAGTGGCTGACGGTGGTGGTAGTGCCTGACGGTGGTGGTAGTGGCTGACGGTGGTGGTAGTGGCTGACGGTGGTGGTAATGGCTGACGGTGGTGGTAGTGGCTGACGGTGGTGGTAGTGGCTGACGGTGGTGGTAGTGGCTGACGGTGGTGGTAGTGACTGAAGGTGGTGGTAGTGACTGACGGTGGTGGTAATGGCTGACGGTGGTGGTAGTGGCTGACGGTGGTGGTAATGGCTGACGGTGGTGGTAGTGGCTGACGGTGGTGGTAGTGACTGACGGTGGTGGTAGTGACTGACGGTGGTGGTAATGGCTGACGGTGGTGGTAGTGGCTGACGGTGGTGGTAGTGGTTGACGGTGGTGGTAGTGGCTGACGGTGGTGGTAGTGGCTGACGGTGGTGGTAGTGACTGACGGTGGTGGTAGTGACTGACGGTGGTGGTAATGGCTGACGGTGGTGGTAGTGGCTGACGGTGGTGGTAATGGCTGACGGTGGTGGTAGTGGCTAACGGTGGTGGTAGTGACTGACGGTGGTGGTAGTGACTGACGGTGGTGGTAATGGCTGACGGTGGTGGTAGTGGCTGACGGTGGTGGTAGTGGTTGACGGTGGTGGTAGTGGCTGACGGTGGTGGTAGTGGCTGACGGTGGTGGTAGTGACTGACGGTGGTGGTAGTGGCTGACTGTGGTGGTAATGGCTGACGGTGGTGGTAGTGGCTGACGGTGGTGGTAGTGGCTGACGGTGGTGGTAGTGGCTGACGGTGGTGGTAGTGGCTGATGGTGGTGGTAGCGGCTGACGGTGGTCGTAATGGCTGACGGTGGTGGTAGTGGCTGACGGTGGTGGCAGTGGCTGACGGTGGTGGTAGTGGCTGACGGTGGTGGTAGTGGCTGACGGTGGTGGTAATGGCTGACGGTGGTGGTAGTGGCTGACGGTGGTGGTAGTGGCTGACGGTGGTGGTAGTGGCTGACGGTGGTGGTAGTGGCTTACGGTGGTGGTAATGGCTGACGGTGGTGGTAGTGGCTGACGGTGGTGGTAGTGACTGACGGTGGTGGTAATGGCTGACGGTGGTGGTAGTGGCTGACGGTGGTGGTAGTGGTTGACGGTGGTGGTAGTGGCTGACGGTGGTGGTAGTGCCTGACGGTGGTGTTAGTGGCTGACGGTGGTGGTAGTGGCTGACGGTGGTGGTAATGGCTGACGGTGGTGGTAGTGGCTGACGGTGGTGGTAGTGGCTGACGGTGGTGGTAGTGGCTGACGGTGGTGGTAGTGACTGACGGTGGTGGTAGTGACTGACGGTGGTGGTAATGGCTGACGGTGGTGGTAGTGGCTGACGGTGGTGGTAGTGGTTGACGGTGGTGGTAGTGGCTGACGGTGGTGGTAGTGGCTGACGGTGGTGGTAGTGACTGACGGTGGTGGTAGTGACTGACGGTGGTGGTAATGGCTGATGGTGGTGGTAGTGGCTGACGGTGGTGGTAGTGGTTGACGGTGGTGGTAGTGGCTGATGGTGTTGGTAGTGGCTGACGGTGGTGGTACTGGCTGACGGTGGTGGTAGTGGCTGATGGTGTTGGTAGTGGCTGACGGTGGTGGTAGTGGTTGACGGTGGTGGTAGTGGTTGACGGTGGTGGTAGTGGCTGACGGTGGTGGTAATGGCTGACGGTGGTGGTAGTGGTTGACGGTGGTGGTAGTGGTTGACGGTGGTGGTAGTGGCTGACGGTGGTGGTAGTGGTTGACGGTGGTGGTAGTGGCTGACGGTGGTGGTAGTGGTTGACGGTGGTGGTAGTGGCTGACGGTGGTGGTAGTGGCTGACGGTGGTGGTAGTGGCTGACGGAGCTGACAGTTAAATATCTCCGTAAGAAACGTCAATACGAATTCACTTGTTTTTTTTATTAAAGTTTAATGATGTGAAGAAAGTTTTGAGGAGTCTGGTACACTCCAACACTCCAACACTCCAACACTCCAACACTCCAACACTCCAACACTCCAACACTCCAACACTCCAACACTCCAACACTACAACACTACAACACTCCAACACTCCAACACTCCAACACTCCAACACTCCAACACTCCAACACTCCAACACTCCAACACTACAACACTCCAACACTACAACACTCCAACACTCCAACACTCCAACACTCCAACACTCCAACACTCCAACACTCCAACACTCCAACACTCCAACACTCCAACACTACAACACTACAACACTACAACACTCCAACACTCCAACACTACAACACTCCAACACTCCAACACTCCAACACTCCAACACTACAACACTCCAACACTCCAACACTCCAACACTCCAACACTCCAACACTACAACACTCCAACACTCCAACACTCCAACACTCCAACACTACAACACTACAACACTCCAACACTCCAACACTACAACACTCCAACACTCCAACACTCCAACACTACAACACTCCAACACTCCAACACTCCAACACTCCAACACTCCAACACTCCAACACTACAACACTCCAACACTCCAACACTCCAACACTACAACACTACAACACTCCAACACTCCAACACTCCAACACTACAACACTCCAACACTCCAACACTCCAACACTCCAACACTCCAACACTCCAACACTCCAACACTCCAACACTCCAACACTCCAACACTCCAACACTCCAACACTCCAACACTACAACACTCCAACACTCCAACACTACAACACTCCAACACTCCAACACTACAACACTCCAACACTCCAACACTCCAACACTACAACACTCCAACACTCCAACACTCCAACACTCCAACACTACAACACTCCAACACTCCAACACTCCAACACTCCAACACTCCAACACTCCAACACTCCAACACTCCAACACTCCAACACTCCAACACTCCAACACTCCAACACTACAACACTCCAACACTCCAACACTCCAACACTCCAACACTCCAACACTGCAACACTCCAACACTACAACACTACAACACTCCAACACTCCAACACTCCAACTCTCCAACACTCCAACACTACAACACTCCAACACTCCAACACTCCAACACTCCAACACTCCAACACTACAACACTCCAACACTCCAACACTCCAACACTACAACACTACAACACTCCAACACTCCAACACTCCAACACTCCAACACTCCAACACTACAACACTCCAACACTCCAACACTACAACACTACAACACTCCAACACTCCAACACTCCAACACTCCAACACTACAACACTCCAACACTCCAACACTCCAACACTACAACACTACAACACTCCAACACTCCAACACTCCAACACTCGAACACTCCAACACTACAACATTCCAACACTCCAACACTCCAACACTCCAACACTACAACACTCCAACACTCCAACACTCCAACACTCCAACACTACAACACTACAACACTCCAACACTCCAACACTCCAACACTCCAACACTCCAACACTACAACACTCCAACACTCCAATACTCCAACACTCCAACACTCCAACACTCCAACACTCCAACACTCCAACACTACAACACTCCAACACTCCAACACTCCAACACTCCAACACTCCAACACTAGAACACTCCAACACTCCAACACTCCAACACTCCAACACTCCAACACTCCAACACTACAACACTCCAACACTCCAACACTCCAACACTCCAACACTCCAACACTCCAACACTACAACACTCCAACACTCCAACACTCCAACACTCCAACACTACAACACTCCAACACTCCAATACTCCAACACTCCAACACTCCAACACTCCAACACTCCAACACTCCAACACTCCAACACTACAACACTCCAACACTCCAACACTCCAACACTCCAACACTACAACACTACAACACTCCAACACTCCAACACTCCAACACTCCAACACTACAACACTACAACACTCCAACACTCCAACACTCCAACACTACAACACTCCAACACTCCAATACTCCAACACTCCAACACTCCAACACTCCAACACTACAACACTCCAACACTCCAACACTCCAACACTCCAACACTACAACACTCCAACACTACAACACTCCAACACTCCAATACTCCAACACTCCAACACTCCAACACTCCAACACTCCAACACTCCAACACTACAACACTCCAACACTCCAATACTCCAACACTCCAACACTCCAACACTCCAACACTCCAACACTCCAACACTACAACACTCCAACACTCCAACACTCCAACACTACAACACTCCAACACTCCAACACTCCAACACTCCAACACTCCAACACTACAACACTCCAACACTCCAATACTCCAACACTCCAACACTCCAACACTCCAACACTCCAACACTACAACACTCCAACACTCCAACACTCCAACACTCCAACACTACAACACTCCAACACTCCAACACTCCAACACTCCAACACTCCAACGCTACAACACTCCAACACTCCAACACTACAACACTCCAACACTCCAACACTACAACACTCCAACACTCCAACACTCCAACACTACAACACTCCAACACTCCAATACTCCAACACTCCAACACTCCAACACTCCAACACTCCAACACTCCAACACTCCAACACTCCAACACTACAACACTCCAACACTTTAACACTACAACACTACAACACTCCAACACTCCAACACTCCAACACTCCAACACTCCAACACTCCAACACTACAACACTCCTACACTCCAATACTCCAACACTCCAACACTACAACACTCCAACACTCCAACACTCCAACACTCCAACACTACAACACTCCAACACTGCAACACTCCAACACTCCAACACTCCAACACTACAACACTACAACACTCCAACACTACAACACTCCAACACTGCAACACTACAACACTCCAACACTCCAACACTCCAACACTCCAACACTACAACACTCCAACACTACAAGACTACAACACTCCAACACTACAACACTACAACACTCCAACACTCCAACACTCCAACACTCCAACACTACAACAGTCCAACACTCCAACACTCCAACACTACAACACTCCAACACTCCAACACTCCAACACTCCAACACTACAACACTCCAACAGTCCAACACTACAACACTCCAACACTCCAACACTCCAACACTACAAGACTCCAACACTCCAACACTACAACACTCCAACACTCCAACACTCCAACACTCCAACACTCCAACACTTCTACACTACAACTCTCCAACACTCCAACACTACTACACTCCAACACTCCAACACTCCAACACTCCAACACTACAACACTCCAACACTCCAACACTCCAACACTCCAACACTACAACACTCCAACAGTCCAACACTACAACACTCCAACACTCCAACACTCCAACACTACAAGACTCCAACACTCCAACACTACAACACTCCAACACTCCAACACTCCAACACTCCAACACTCCAACACTCCTACACTCCAATACTCCAACACTCCAACACTACAACACTCCAACACTCCAACACTCCAACACTCCAACACTACAACACTCCAACACTGCAACACTCCAACACTCCAACACTCCAACACTACAACACTACAACACTCCAACACTACAACACTCCAACACTGCAACACTACAACACTCCAACACTCCAACACTCCAACACTCCAACACTACAACACTCCAACACTACAAGACTACAACACTCCAACACTACAACACTACAACACTCCAACACTCCAACACTCCAACACTCCAACACTACAACACTCCAACACTCCAACACTCCAACACTACAACACTCCAACACTCCAACACTCCAACACTCCAACACTACAACACTCCAACAGTCCAACACTACAACACTCCAACACTCCAACACTCCAACACTACAAGACTCCAACACTCCAACACTACAACACTCCAACACTCCAACACTCCAACACTCCAACACTCCAACACTTCTACACTACAACTCTCCAACACTCCAACACTACTACACTCCAACACTCCAACACTCCAACACTACAACACTCCAACACTCCAACACTCCAACACTCCAACACTCCAGCACTCCAACACTCCAGCACTCCAACACTCCAACACTCCAACACTACTACACTCCAACACTCCAACACTCCAACACTACAACACTCCAACACTCCAGCACTCCAACACTCCAACACTCCAGCACTGCAACGCTCCAGCACTCAAACACTCCAGCACTCCAGCACTCCAGCACTCCAGCCCTCCAACGCTCCAGCACTCCAACACTCCAACACTTCAACACTCCAGCACTCCAACACTCCAGCACTCGGTAACTCCAGCACTCCAGCACTCCAGCACTCCAGCACTCGGTAACTCCAGCACTCGGTCAATCCATCACTCGGTAACTCCAGCACTCCAACACTCCAACACTTCAACACTCCAGCACTCCAACACTCCAGCACTCCAGCACTCCAGCACTCGGTAACTCCAGCACTCCAGCACTCGGTAACTCCAGCACTCCAGCACTCGGTAACTCCAGCACTCGGTCAATCCATCACTCGGTAACTCCAGCACTCGGCCACTCCAGCACTCGGTAAGTCCAGCACTCGGTAACTCCAGCACTCCAGCACTCGGTAACTCCAGCACTCCAGCACTCGGTAACTCCAGCACTCGGTCACTCCATCACTCCAGCATTCCAGCACTCGGTAACTCCAGCACTTCAGCACTCGGTAACTCCAGCACTCGGTAACTCCAGCACTCGGTCACTCCAGCACTCGGTAACTCAAGCACTCGGTCACTTAAGTACTAGGTAACTCCAGCACTCGGCCACTCCAGCACTCGGTAACTCCAGCACTCGGCCACTCCAGCACTCAGTCACTCCAGCACTTGGTAACTCCAGCACTCCAGCTCTCGGTAACTCCAGCACTCCAGCACTCGGTAACTCCAGCACTCGGTAACTCCAGCACTCCAGCACTCGGTAACTCCAGCACTCGGTCACTCCATCACTCCAACATTCCAGCACTCGGTAACTCCAGAACTCCAGCACTCGGTCACTCCATCACTCGGTAACTCCAGCAGTCGGCCACTCCAGCACTCGGTAACTCCAGCACTCCAGCACTCCAGCACTCCAGCACTCGGTAACTCCAGCACCCCAGCACTCGGTAACTCCAGCACTCCAGCACTCGTAACTCCAGCACTCCAGCACTCGGTAACTCCAGCACTCGGTCACTCCATCACTCCAGCATTCCAGCACTCGGTAACTCCAGCACTCCAGCACTCCAGCACTCGGTAACTCCAGCACTCCAGCACTCGGTAACTCCAGCACCCCAGCACTCGGTAACTCCAGCACTCCAGCACTCGGTAACTCCAGCACCCCAGCACTCGGTAACTCCAGCATTCCAGCACTCGTAACTCCAGCACTCCAGCACTCGGTAACTCCAGCACTCGGTCACTCCATCACTCCAGCATTTCAGCACTCGGTAACTCCAGCACTCGGTCACTCCAGCACTCGGAAACTCAAGCTCTCGGTCACTTAAGTACTAGGTAACTCCAGCACTCGGCCACTCCAGCACTCGGTCACTCCAGCACTCAGTCACTTCAGCACTCGGTAACTCCAGCACTCGGTCCTTCCAGCACTCGGCCACTCCAGTACTCAGTCACTCCAGCACTCGGTCACTCCAGCACTCGGTAACTCCAGCACTCGGTCACTCCATCACTCCAGCATTCCAGCACTCGGTAACTCCAGCACTCCAGCACTCGGTAACTCCAGCACTCGATAACTCCAGCACTCGGTCACTCCATCACTCCAGCATTCCAGCACTCGGTAACTCCAGCACTCCAGCACTCGGTAACTCCAGCACTCGATAACTCCAGCACTCGGTCACTCCAGCACTCGGTAACTCAAGCACTCGGTCACTTAAGTACTAGGTAACTCCAGCACTCGGCCACTCCAGCACTCGGTAACTCCAGCACTCGGTCACTCCAGCACTCGGTCACTCCAGCACTCGGCCACTCCAGCACTCGGTCACTCCAGCACTCGGTCACTCCAGCACTCGGCCACTCCAGCACTCGGTCACTCCAGCACTCGGCCACTCCAGCACTCGGCCACTCCAGCACTCGGTCACTCCAGCACTCGGTCACTCCAGCACTCGGTCACTCCAGCACTCGGCCACTCCAGCACTCGGTCACTCCAGCACTCGGTCACTCCAGCACTCGGCCACTCCAGCACTCGGTCACTCCAGCACTCGGCCACTCCAGCACTCGGTCACTCCAGCACTCGGCCACTCCAGCACTCGGTCACTCCAGCACTCGGTCACTCCAGCACTCGGCCACTCCAGCACTCGGTCACTCCAGCACTCGGCCACTCCAGCACTCGGTCACTCCAGCACTCGGCCACTCCAGCACTCGGTCACTCCAGCACTCGGCCACTCCAGCACTCGGTCACTCCAGCACTCGGCCACTCCAGCACTCGGTCACTCCAGCACTCGGCCACTCCAGCACTCGGTCACTCCAGCACTCGGTCACTCCAGCACTCGGTCACTCCAGCACTCGGTCACTCCAGCACTCGGCCACTCCAGCACTCGGTCACTCCAGCACTCGGCCACTCCAGCACTCGGTCACTCCAGCACTCGGCCACTCCAGCACTCGGTCACTCCAGCACTCGGTCACTCCAGCACTCGGCCACTCCAGCACTCGGTCACTCCAGCACTCGGTCACTCCAGCACTCGGCCACTCCAGCACTCGGTCACTCCAGCACTCGGCCACTCCAGCACTCGGTCACTCCAGCACTCGGCCACTCCAGCACTCGGTCACTCCAGCACTCGGTCACTCCAGCACTCGGTCACTCCAGCACTCGGCCACTCCAGCACTCGGTCACTCCAGCACTCGGTCACTCCAGCACTCGGTCACTCCAGCACTCGGCCACTCCAGCACTCGGTCACTCCAGCACTCGGTCACTCCAGCACTCGGCCACTCCAGCACTCGGTCACTCCAGCACTCGGTCACTCCAGCACTCGGTCACTCCAGCACTCGGTCACTCCAGCACTCGGTCACTCCAGCACTCGGCCACTCCAGCACTCGGTCACTCCAGCACTCGGCCACTCCAGCACTCGGTCACTCCAGCACTCGGTCACTCCAGCACTCGGTCACTCCAGCACTCGGTCACTCCAGCACTCGGTCACTCCAGCACTCGGTCACTCCAGCACTCGGTCACTCCAGCACTCGGTCACTCCAGCACTCGGTCACTCCAGCACTCGGTCACTCCAGCACTCGGTCACTCCAGCACTCGGTCACTCCAGCACTCGGTCACTCCAGCACTCGGTCACTCCAGCACTCGGTCACTCCAGCACTCGGCCACTCCAGCACTCGGTCACTCCAGCACTCGGTCACTCCAGCACTCGGCCACTCCAGCACTCAGTCACTCCAGCACTCGGTAACTCCAGCACTCGGTCACTCCAGCACTAGGTAACTCGGTCATGATAGAGAGTAAACAATCACACAAGCATCTAGCAGTGATCCACCATCCTGTGTTTGTCATCCACTTGTTTCAACTTTCAGAGCAGTCTTGAGGCTTGATTTTGCTGCAGATTCTCTCATGTGAACACCATCAAACATTGATGCTGGAGCTGGAGAGCTCACTGATGCTGGAGCTGGAGAGAGCTCACTGATGCTGGAGCTGGAGAGAGCTCACTGATGCTGGAGCTGGAGAGAGCTCACTGATGCTGGAGTTGAGAGAGAGCTCACTGATGCTGGAGCTGGATAGAGAGCTCACTGATGCTGGAGTGGAGAGAGAGCTCACTGATGCTGGAGCTGGATAGAGAGCTCACTGATGTTGGAGTGGAGAGAGAGCTCACTGATGCTGGAGCTGGAGAGAGAGCTCACTGATGCTGGAGCTGGAGAGAGAGCTCACTGATGCTGGAGCTGGAGAGAGAGCTCACTGATGCTGGAGCTGGAGAGAGAGCTCACTGATGCTGGAGCTGGAGAGAGAGCTCACTGATGCTGGAGTGGAGAGAGAGCTCACTGATGCTGGAGCTGGAGAGAGAGCTCACTGATGCTGGAGCTGGAGAGCGAGCTCATTGATGCTGGAGCTGGAGAGAGAGCTCACTGATGCTGGAGCTGGAGAGAGAGAGCTCACTGATGCTGGAGCTGGAGAGAGAGCTCACTGATGCTGGAGCTGGAGAGAGAGCTCACTGATCCTGGAGCGGGAGAGAGAGCTCACTGATGCTGGAGCTGGAGAGAGAGCTCACTGATGCTGGAGCTGGAGAGAGAGCTCATTGATGCTGGAGTGGAGAGAGAGCTCACTGATGCTGGAGTGGAGAGAGAGCTCACTGATGCGGGAGTGGAGAGAGAGCTCACTGATGATGGAGCTGGAGAGAGAGCTCACTGATGCTGGAGCTGGAGAGCTCACTGATGCTGGAGTGGAGAGAGAGCTCACTGATACTGGAGCTGGAGAGAGAGCTCATTGATGCTGGAGCTGGAGAGAGCTCACTGATGCTGGAGCTGGAGAGCTCACTGATGCTGGAGTGGAGAGAGAGCTCACTGATACTGGAGCTGGAGAGAGAGCTCACTGATGCTGGAGTGGAGAGAGAGCTCACTGATGCTGGAGTTGAGAGAGAGCTCACTTATGCTGGAGCTTTAGAGAGAGCTCACTGATGCTGGAGTGGAGAGAGAGCTCACTGATGCTGGAGCTGGAGAGAGAGCTCACTGATGCTGGAGCTGGAGAGAGAGCTCACTGATGCTGGAGCTGAAGAGAGAGCTCACTGATGCTGGAGCTGGAGAGAGAGCTCACTGATGCTGGAGCTGGAGAGCTCACTGATGCTGGAGTGAAGAGAGAGCTCACTGATACTGGAGCTGGAGAGAGAGCCCACTGATGCTGGAGCTGGAGAGAGAGCTCACTGATGCTGGAGCTGGAGAGAGAGCTCACTGATGCTGGAGCTGGAGAGAGAGCTCACTGATGCTGGAGCTGGAGAGAGAGCTCACTGATGCGGGAGTGGAGAAAGAGCTCACTGATTCTGGAGCTGGAGAGCGAGCTCACTGATGCTGGAGCTGGAGAGAGAGCTCACTGATGCTGGAGCTGGAGAGAGAGCTCACTGATGCTGGAGCTGGAGAGAGAGCTCACTGATGCTGGAGCTGGAGAGAGAGCTCACTGATACTGGAGCGGGAGAGAGAGCTCACTGATGCTGGAGCTGGAGAGAGAGCTCACTGATGCTGGAGCTGGAGAGAGAGCTCACTGATGCTGGAGTTGAGAGAGAGCTCACTGATGCTGGAGTGGAGAGAGAGCTCACTGATGCGGGAGTGGAGAGAGAGCTCACTGATGATGGAGCTGGAGAGAGAGCTCACTGATGCTGGAGCTGGAGAGCTCACTGATGCTGGAGTGGAGAGAGAGCTCACTGATACTGGAGCTGGAGAGAGAGCTCATTGATGCTGGAGCTGGAGAGAGCTCACTGATGCTGGAGCTGGAGAGCTCACTGATGCTGGAGTGGAGAGAGAGCTCACTGATACTGGAGCTGGAGAGAGAGCTCACTGATGCTGGAGTGGAGAGAGAGCTCACTGATGCTGGAGTTGAGAGAGAGCTCACTTATGCTGGAGCTTTAGAGAGAGCTCACTGATGCTGGAGTGGAGAGAGAGCTCACTGATGCTGGAGCTGGAGAGAGAGTTCACTGCTGCTGGAGCTGGAGAGAGAGCTCACTGATGCTGGAGCTGGAGAGAGAGCTCACTGATGCTGGAGCTGGAGAGAGAGCTCACTGATGCTGGAGCTGGAGAGCTCACTGATGCTGGAGTGGAGAGAGAGCTCACTGATACTGGAGCTGGAGAGAGAGCCCACTGATGCTGGAGCTGGAGAGAGAGCTCACTGATGCTGGAGCTGGAGAGAGAGCTCACTGATGCTGGAGCTGGAGAGCTCACTGATGCGGGAGTGGAGAGAGAGCTCACTGATGCTGGAGCTGGAGAGAGCTCACTGATGCTGGAGCTGGAGAGCTCACTGATGCTGGAGTGGAGAGAGGGCTCACTGATACTGGAGCTGGAGTGAGAGCTCACTGATGCTGGAGTGGAGAGAGAGCTCACTGATGCTGGAGTTGAGAGAGAGCTCACTTATGCTGGAGCTTGAGAGAGAGCTCACTGATGCTGGAGTGGAGAGAGAGCTCACTGATGCTGGAGCTGGAGAGAGAGCTCACTGATGCTGGAGCTGGAGAGAGAGCTCACTGATGCTGGAGCTGGAGAGAGAGCTCACTGATGCTGGAGCTGGAGAGAGAGCTCACTGATGCGGGAGTGGAGAAAGAGCTCACTGATGCTGGAGCTGGAGAGAGAGCTCACTGATGCTGGAGCTGGAGAGCTCACTGATGCTGGAGTGGAGAAAGAGCTCACTGATACTGGAGCTGGAGAGAGAGCTCACTGATGCTGGAGTGGAGAGAGAGCTCACTGATGCTGGAGTGGAGAGAGAGCTCACTGATGCTGGAGTGGAGAGAGAGCTCACTGATGCTGGAGCTGGAGAGATAGCTCACTGATGCTGGAGTGGAGAGAGAGCTCACTGATGCTGGAGTTGAAAGAGAGCTCACTTATGCTGGAGCTTGAGAGAGAGCTCACTGATGCTGGAGTGGAGAGAGAGCTCACTGATGCTGGAGCTGGAGAGAGAGCTCACTGATGCTGGAGCTGGAGAGAGAGCTCACTGATGCTGGAGCTGGAGAGAGAGCTCACTGATGCGGGAGTGGAGAAAGAGCTCACTGATGCTGGAGCTGGAGAGCGAGCTCACTGATGCTGGAGCTGGAGAGAGAGCTCACTGATGCTGGAGCTGGAGAGAGAGCTCACTGATGCTGGAGCTGGAGAGAGAGCTCACTGATGCTGGAGCTGGAGAGAGAGCTCACTGATACTGGAGCGGGAGAGAGAGCTCACTGATGCTGGAGCCGGAGAGAGAGCTCACTGATGCTGGAGCTGGAGAGAGAGGTCACTGATGCTGGAATGGAGAGAGAGCTCACTGATGCTGGAGTGGAGAGAGAGCTCACTGATGCTGGAGTGGAGAGAGAGCTCACTGATGCTGGAGTTGAGAGAGAGCTCACTTATGCTGGAGCTTTAGAGAGAGCTCACTGATGCTGGAGTGGAGAGAGAGCTCACTGATGCTGGAGCTGGAGAGAGAGCTCACTGATGCTGGAGCTGGAGAGAGAGCTCACTGATGCTGGAGCTGGAGAGAGAGCTCACTGATGCTGGAGCTGGAGAGAGAGCTCACTGATGCTGGAGCTGGAGAGCTCACTGATGCTGGAGTGGAGAGAGAGCTCACTGATACTGGAGCTGGAGAGAGAGCCCACTGATGCTGGAGCTGGAGAGAGAGCTCACTGATGCTGGAGCTGGAGAGAGAGCTCACTGATGCTGGAGTGGAGAGAGAGCTCACTGATGCTGGAGCTGGAGAGAGAGCTCACTGATGCTGGAGTGGAGAGAGAGCTCACTGATGCGGGAGTGGAGAGAGAGCTCACTGATGCTGGAGCTGGAGAGAGAGCTCACTGATGCTGGAGCTGGAGAGCTCACTGATGCTGGAGTGGAGAGAGGGCTCACTGATACTGGAGCTGGAGAGAGAGCTCACTGATGCTGGAGTGGAGAGAGAGCTCACTGATGCTGGAGTTGAGAGAGAGCTCACTTATGCTGGAGCTTGAGAGAGAGCTCACTGATGCTGGAGTGGAGAGAGAGCTCACTGATGCTGGAGCTGGAGAGAGAGCTCACTGATGCTGGAGCTGGAGAGAGAGCTCACTGATGCTGGAGCTGGAGAGAGAGCTCACTGATCCGGGAGTGGAGAAAGAGCTCACTGATGCTGGAGCTGGAGAGAGAGCTCACTGATGCTGGAGCTGGAGAGCTCACTGATGCTGGAGTGGAGAAAGAGCTCACTGATACTGGAGCTGGAGAGAGAGCTCACTGATGCTGGAGTGGAGAGAGAGCTCACTGATGCTGGAGTGGAGAGAGAGCTCACTGATGCTGGAGTGGAGAGAGAGCTCACTGATGCTGGAGCTGGAGAGAGAGCTCACTGATGCTGGAGCTGGAGAGAGAGCTCACTGATGCTGGAGAGAGAGCTCACTGATGCTGGAGTGGAGAGAGAGCTCACTGATGCGGGAGTGGAGAGAGAGCTCACTGATGCTGGAGGGGAGAGAGAGCTCACTGATACTGGAACTGGAGTGGGAGCTCACTGATGCTGGAGCTGGAGAGAGAGCTCACTGATGCTGGAGCTGGAGAGAGAGCTCACTGATGCTGGAGCTGGAGAGAGAGCTCACTGATCCGGGAGTGGAGAAAGAGCTCACTGATGCTGGAGCTGGAGAGAGAGCTCACTGATGCTGGAGCTGGAGAGCTCACTGATGCTGGAGTGGAGAAAGAGCTCACTGATACTGGAGCTGGAGAGAGAGCTCACTGATGCTGGAGTGGAGAGAGAGCTCACTGATGCTGGAGTGGAGAGAGAGCTCACTGATGCTGGAGTGGAGAGAGAGCTCACTGATGCTGGAGCTGGAGAGAGAGCTCACTGATGCTGGAGCTGGAGAGAGAGCTCACTGATGCTGGAGAGAGAGCTCACTGATGCTGGAGTGGAGAGAGAGATCACTGATGCGGGAGTGGAGAGAGAGCTCACTGATGCTGGAGGGGAGAGAGAGCTCACTGATACTGGAACTGGAGTGGGAGCTCACTGATGCTGGAGCTGGAGAGAGAGCTCATTGATGCTGGAGCTGGAGAGAGAGCTCACTGATGCTGGAGTGGAGAGAGAGCTCACTGATGCTGGAGCTGGAGAGAGAGCTCACTGATGCTGGAGCTGGAGAGAGAGCTCACTGATGCTGGAGCTGGAGAGAGAGCTCACTGATGCTGGAGCTGGAGAGAGAGCTCACTGATGCGGGAGTGGAGAGAGAGCTCACTGATGCTGGAGCTGGAGAGAGAGCTCACTGATGCTGGAGCTGGAGAGAGAGCTCACTGATGCTGGAGCTGGAGAGAGAGCTCACTGATGCTGGAGCTGGAGAGCTCACTGATGCTGGAGTGGAGAGAGAGCTCACTGATACTGGAGCTGGAGAGAGTGCTCACTGATGCTGGAGTGGAGAGAGAGCTCACTGATGCTGGAGTGGAGAGAGAGCTCACTGATGCTGGAGTGGAGAGAGAGCTCACTGATGCTGGAGCTGGAGAGAGAGCTCACTGATGCTGGAGCTGGAGAGAGAGCTCACTGATGCTGGAGCTGGAGAGAGAGCTCACTGATGCTATAGCTGGAGAGAGAGCTCACTGATGCGGGAGTGGAGAGAGAGCTCACTGATGCTGGAGGGGAGAGAGAGCTCACTGATACTGGAGCTGGAGTGAGAGCTCACTGATGCTGGAGCTGGAGAGAGAGCTCATTGATGCTGGAGCTGGAGAGAGAGCTCGTTGATGCTGGAGCAGGAGAGAGAGCTCAATGATGCGGGAGTGGAGAGAGAGCTCACTGATGCTGGAGCGAGCTCAAGAGAGAGCTCACTGATGCTGGAGTTGAGAGACAGCTCACTGATGCTGGAGCTGGAGAGAGAGCTCACTGATGCTGGAGCTGGAGAGAGAGCTCACTGATGCTGGAGCTGGAGAGAGAGCTCACTGATGCTGGAGCTGGAGAGAGAGCTCACTGATGCGGGAGTGGAGAAAGAGCTCACTGATGCTGGAGCTGGAGAGAGAGCTCACTGATGCTGGAGCTGGAGAGAGAGCTCACTGATGCTGGAGCTGGAGAGAGAGCTCACTGATGCTGGAGCTGGAGAGCTCACTGATGCTGGAGTGGAGAGAGAGCTCACTGATACTGGAGCTGGAGAGAGAGCTCACTGATGCTGGAGTGGAGAGAGAGCTCACTGATGCTGGAGTGGAGAGAGAGCTCACTGATGCTGGAGTGGAGAGAGAGCTTACTGATGCTGGAGCTGGAGAGAGAGCTCACTGATGCTGGAGCTGGAGAGAGAGCTCACTGATGCTGGAGAGAGAGCTCACTGATGCGGGAGTGGAGAGAGAGCTCACTGATGCTGGAGGGGAGAGAGAGCTCACTGATACTGGAACTGGAGTGAGAGCTCACTGATTCTGGAGCTGGAGAGAGAGCTCATTGATGCTGGAGCTGGAGAGAGAGCTCACTGATGCTGGAGTGGAGAGCTCACTGATGCTGGAGCGAGCTCAAGAGAGAGCTCACTGATGCTGGAGTTGAGAGAGAGCTCACTGATGCTGGAGCTGGAGAGAGAGCTCACTGATGCTGGAGCTGGAGAGAGAGCTCACTGATGCTGGAGCTGGAGAGAGCTCACTGATGCTGGAGTAGAGAGAGAGCTCACTGATGCTGGAGTAGAGAGAGAGCTCACTGATGCTGGAGCTGGAACACACTGATGCTTGAGCTGGAGAGCTCACTGATGCTGGAGCTGGAGCTCACTGATTCTGGAGCTGGGGAGAGCTCACTGATGGTGGAGCTGGAGAGAGCTCACTGATGCTGGAGCTGGAGAGAGCTCACTGATGCTGGAGCTGGAGAGAGCTCATTGATGCTGGAGCTGGACAGAGCTCACTGATCCTGGAACTGGAGAGAGAGCTCACTGATCCTGGAGAGAGCTCACTGATGCTGGAGCTGGAGAGAGCTCACTGATGCTGGAGCTGGAGAGAGCTCACTGATGCTGGAGCTGGAGAGAGCTCACTGATCCTGGAGAGAGCTCACTGTTGCTGGAGCTGGAGACAGCTCACTAACCACTAGTTTCAGTACCACAATACATCACACAGTTTTAGCCATTTTTCAACAGTCCTTCCGTATAACACTTGTGTATCAAGACTGTTTATCTCGCGCTGTCATGTCTCCTGAAATAACCTCCCATTCCCCTCCTTCCGTGGTAGATCTCTATAAGTATTTCAACGTGACGGAAGTTATTAAACAATCAGTGAATGTGTTTATCTTCACTGTAAATATCAAAACTAACTTCTTCTTCATTCTAAAAAAACGTATATTTTGATTTCAACATGATTCTTGCTAATCTACAACGAGAATTATGGCCATTTATGCTTAAAAGTCGTCATTTTGTCGGCCCTTTATGCTTAGAAGTCGCCATTTTGTTGGTCATATATACTTAAAAGTCGCCATTTTGTTAGCTATTTATACTTAAAAGTCGCCATTCTGTCGGCCATTTCTAATCATTTTTTTTAACAGGCATATTAAGATTGTATTGTCATGGATAAATTCTTTACACTGGAAAATCTGTCAAAACTCTAGCTCCCGTGACTTGGTTGGTAGAGCCCACATCTCATACTGAGTATACGTGGTTCGATCCTCGGCATGGATGGAAGCGTTGGACATGTTTTCCTTACACCTGCTGCTCCTGTTCACCTAGCAGTAAGTAGGTACCTGGGTGTTAGTCACCTTACAACTGCTGACCCTGTTCACCTAGCAGTAAGTAGGTACTTGGGTGTTAGTCACCTTATACCTGGTGTCCCTCTTCACTTAGCAGTAAGTAGGTACTTGGGTGTTAGTCACCTTATACCTGGTGTCCCTCTTCACTTAGCAGTAAGTAGGTACTTGGGTGTTAGTCACCTTACACCTGGTGTCCCTCTTCACTTAGCAGTAAGTAGGTACTTGGGTGTTAGTCACCTTATACCTGGTGTCCCTTTTCACTTAGCAGTAAGTAGGTACTTGGATGTTAGTCACCTTACACCTGGTGTCCCTCTTCACTTAGCAGTAAGTAGGTACTTGGGTGTTAGTCACCTTACACCTGGTGTCCCTCTTCACTTAGCAGTAAGTAGGTACTTGGGTGTTAGTCACCTTACACCTGGTGTCCCTCTTCACTTAGCAGTAAGTAGATAGCTGGGTGCTAGCCGACTGTTGTGGGTTGCATCCTGGGGGGTGTTACTGCCCCTTAGATAGAGCTGAACTTTGATTTGAGCTGAGGTAAATTAACAGCTCTTACAATATAAATAAAGTGTGTAAAAAAATAACGAGTAATATTCCGTTCGTGTTCTCCAGGCAGCCATCTTGGCGGCCATCTTGGCGGCCATCTTGAATATCCGGAATTATCCGAGGATGAGAACTTCACATCCACCTGGATGTTACTGTGTGAGTCTCATCCAACAATTAGCAGCAAAGAAAAAAACAAGATGTTTTTTTTTACGATACATAAACCGGAGAATTGTTTTTTTCTCCTAGTTTTAATATACTCATGACGCAGTGTTGGCAATATGCGTCTTCCAACGTATCCTCCTCACGTTCCATCAGCTCTGGTTATCGTTCTCGCTTCTCTCATAAACATTAGTCATCATTGGCAACTTCATTCGTATAATTTCCAGTGGATGTTTCATTGGTTTATTTCTTGCCACTTGACTGTTGCCTGTGGCTGGCATCTTGCACTGGTGCCTGTGGCTGGCATCTTGCACTGGTGCCTGGGGCTGGCATCTTGTACTGGTGCCTGTGGCTGGCATCTTGCACTGGTGCCTGGGGCTGGCATCTTGCACTGGTGCCTGGGGCTGGCATCTTGCACTGGTGCCTGGGGCTGGCATCTTGTACTGGTGCCTGTGGCTGGCATCTTGCACTGGTGCCTGGGGCTGGCATCTTGCACTGGTGCCTGGGGCTGGCATCTTGCACTGGTGCCTGGGGCTGGCATCTTGTACTGGTGCCTGGGGCTGGCATCTTGCACTGGTGCCTGGGGCTGGCATCTTGCACTGGTGCCTGGGGCTGGCATCTTGCACTGGTGCCTGTGGCTGGCATCTTGCACTGGTGCCTGGGGCTGGCATCTTGCACTGGTGCCTGGGGCTGGCATCTTGTACTGGTACCTTGGACTGACATCTTGTACTGGTGCCTGGGACTGACATCTTGTACTGGTGCCTGGGGCTGGCAACTTGTACTGGTACTTGGAACTGACATCTTGCACTGGTACCTGGGACTGACATCTTGCACTGGTACCTGGGACTGACATCTTGTACTGGTACCTGGGACTGGCAACTTGTACTGGTACCTGGGACTGACATCTTGTACTGGCACCTGGGACTGACATCTTGTACTGGTACCTGGGACTGGCAACTTGTACTGGTGCCTGGGGCTGGCAACTTGTACTGGTACCTGGGGCTGGCATCTTGTACTGGTGCCTGGGATTGGCAACTTGCACTGGTGCCTGGGACTGGCAAATTGTACTGGTGCCTGGGGCTGGCAACTTGTACTGGTACCTGGGACTGGCAACTTGTACTGGTACCTGGGGCTGGGATCTTGTACTGGTACCTGGGACTGGCAACTTGCACTGGTACCTGGGATTGGCAACTTGCACTGTTGCCTGGGACTGGCAAATTGTACTGGTGCCTGGGACTGGCAACTTGCACTGGTGCCTGGGACTGACAACTTGCACTGGTGCCTGGGACTGGCAAATTGTACTGGTGCCTGGGACTGGCAACTTGCACTGTTGCCTGGGACTGGCAACTTGCACTGGTACCTGGGACTGGCAACTTGCACTGGTGCCTGGGACTGGCAACTTGTTCTGGTGCCTGGGACTGGCAACTTGCACTCCATCTTATCTCCTGCACTAAGCATAAACAACCCTGAATACTTGCTTCTAGGGTCTCCAACCTTAACTAGGTAACTCTCCTAGTGGAAGTACATTAATGATCTACGCAAACCGAGAATATAATGAGAGCTTCAGTCACTGCTGATTGCATCCACCTCCTGAAATCTATAAACCGACAAGCATCTCACTGAAAATTTCCAGAATTACGTCGACGAATTCGTCAGCAGATGGGAGGCAAAAGAATGCGTAATTTTCTTTCACAATATATACCGTAGTTTCATCTGGATGAAGTGGCAGGCCACAACGAGGTAAGATTGTAGGTCAGGTCGCAATCATCAGGCGGGGGTGATGAGAGGTGCTGGCCATGGCGGCCTTCCTCTATTATAAGTCCCATCGTTGGTAACAGACATCAACACTGATATTCACGTCCACTGGGAGACAAGAGGTCCCAAATTACACCTGCTAAACAAACACTGAGCCGACAAAAAAACAAACAGACGCTGTGATTGCTTCGGTTGATACGGCCTGGACGTGATCATTATTGAAATGTTGGAGTGGGGGTGAGGGTAGAGGGGGCAGGGCGGCGGCCAGGACGCTGATGACGGGGCTCCATGAGACTCCTCGCAAGATGGTTGTCTGGCGGCTGCCCCGTGTGTGTCCCTATCACGCCATCTGTTAACAACGGGTTACACTCATCCAGAACTTTTCCTCCCATCTCCTTTTCTACCTTTTCACCTCCTTTCCATCTCCTTCCTCCTTTTCATCCCCTTTCCACCTCTTTCTCTCCTCTTCTGACTACCCGGCTCACTACTCTCACACCTCCCTCCCCACCTACCCAGTATCTCCTCTCCTCTCCCCTCCCTCATGTCTTTCCTACTCCCTACCACACATTCTAATTTTTCTCCTTCCCCCCTCCTCGTGTTTTTCCTCCTTCCCGTTACTTACCTTCCTGTTACTAGACCGTTTTGTCTCACCTGTGTCCTCACACGCCAGGGATCACTACTCTCCACTCTGCTTCATCCAGACATAATAATGTTAAACCAACTGCTAATTGTGCCTCACACATCTATCCGGTAGACGGTAATGAATGAGGATATCAGGTCACCCTGGATGGGGACATCAGATCAGGTCACGGGGATCAGAAACACCAGAACACTGAGGAAGAAGGGAGCAAACACACACTATAGGATTTTAATATAAGGTTTATATCAGGGGTCTCCGAACTTTTCACTACGAGGGCCACATCGTATATTTTATACATTTTCGCGGACCAAAGAAAAAATCAGACTTATAAATAAATATAAATTAACTAATAAAATTTAAACGAACGAATAAGTTTCATTTTAATCCTTTTTGTAATTATCATAATAATGATTCAGAACAAAAATGATATATAATGACGGAACTTTTTTTTTTAATTTCAAAATATTGCTGAACTGAGGTTTCAAGCTTGAGGAGCCAATTATTAGAATGGACTTCAAATGCTCATCAGATAAATCTGTGAGATATTTGGACTTAATATACCTCGTTTTGGGAAATGTTTGGTCAGAAAGTTACGTCGTACCAAAAACTATACGAATCCATAAGCAAATCGCTTCAGATTTGGGAACTGTTCAATCTGTGAAGATTAATAAAACAAGATCAGATTTCCTTTATACTTTTCCTTCATTATGTCGTCTGATTGGAGATCAATTATTTCCATTTGCAACTGACATGAGCGTTTCAACATTGCAGTCAAATGGATTTTGAAACGGCTTTATTTCATCTGTTTTTCCATCAAGATCAGAAAATCTTTTCTGACATTATTTTTGCAAGTCATTAATGATTTCTGCTGTTGAAAATGAAGAAGGAAATTCTGCTTCGCTTTCTTCATGAAATTTTTCACAACCTGGGATATGATCAAGTTAGAAATTTTCAATTGTCCTTCAAACAGCCCAAGTTTTGCCCTGAATGTTTTGACCTGCCTGAACAGATCACAAATCAGATTTGTTTAACCTTACAACATCAGGTTCAATTGATTCATATGGCTTGTCATGTCTGCAAAAAAAAAAAAAATTTAGTTTCCATAGTTGTTCGGGTGAATTCCACTTTGTGAGAAATGAATCAATTTTCTTCCTGAGTTGAAGGAACCCTGATAGAACCTTCCCGCAGCTAAGTCGTCAAACTGCTGTATAATAAGGAAAATCAACCAACTCAGAATCAGTTTCTTTCAGAAAATCACGAAACTGGCGATGATTAAGCTCGCGAGATATAATGAAACTCACTGTTGAAACGAAAAGTTTCAGAACGCAAGACATATCCACATATTTTCCGCACAATGCTTGCTGAGGGAGAACATGGGCTTTGAGAATCCATCATCCTCACAAGCTTTTGTGAGTTGTCCAACCAAAGCTTTCTTCACCCCAGAGATGGTGTTTCCTCGGTCAGTTTTCACGCATTGCAGTTTATTTCACTCCAGGTTATATTCTAATACAGATTTTTGCACTTCTTTAAGGATGTCTTCTCCGGTTAGCATCAATGGATGCTGCGCATTGATGCTAATTCTTGTGTGACAATAAATTAATTCTCGACGCCACGGATAAATATTAGGAGTTATGATGTGTCAGTCACATCGTTCGATTCATCAAGGACGAGAGAATCAAACTGAAAATGTCATGTCTTGTCTGCAATTTGATGAAATATATAGCTTGCTTCCTATATTCTCAATTCTACCAGCAACAGTAATTGGCACAAGACTGAGGATTTTGAGAAGATTTGTTTTTTTTTCTGGACGTAGCTGTGCCACAGCTTCCATCATACGCTCTTTGATAAGATCTCCATCAGTGAATGGTTTTCCTCTTTTAGCTAACACATAAATACTTTGTAACTGCCTCGGGTTAAACCTTCATTTTCAGCTCTCTTCTGCATAAAAAAAAAACTTTTTGGGAAAGCAACCTGCTTTGCTCTGATTCAAATTTTTCCGAGCGTTGTGTTGCTGTGTACTAGGAATAACTTGGTTTATGTTTGGTCTTATAGTGCCGATGTACATTGTACTCCTTCAAAACTGCAACACACAACTCTTTATCACCTGGTTGTACGAAGAAGTACTTTACGTCCCAGTCTTCGTTAAACAGGCTGCCTCACTCTGCACTATTCTTTTCCTTTTTCCTTCCGTAACAGAAGGGTATATCTGAAAAATGAAAAGATTAGAACTAAAATTTGAACAAATTTTGACATATTGTTACAAGTAACAAAATCCTTAACTTTGTACAACTTAAGGAGACCGAAAATGAGAGTTTATTAGTTTTATTATTTGTAAAAACATGTTGCGGACCGCATGTGGCCCAGGGGCCGCAGTTTAGGGATCCCTGATTTAGATAACCGACAAGTTGTGCAGAATCTGAGTATCTTTATTTTAGAATCTTTTCGTCAGCCACTGGTTTCTTCAGTCCAGTGCAGAGAAAGGTGGAAGATGAGAAACAGTTTTGAGGTAATCAGTCCCTTAGACTGGAGCGGATATGTTCAGTCCATCAGTCTTAATGGAGTGAACACACCAACACATACACCAGAACTCCAGGTTACTGAGTGATAACAACCCCAACACGTGGGTGCTATCACTCGTGTTATCATACGTGGGTGTTGTTATCACTCGTGTTATCATACGTGGGTGTTGTTATCACTCGTGTTATCACATGTGGGTGTTATCACTCGTGTTATCATACGTGGGTGTTGTTATCACTCGTGTTATCACATGTGGGTGTTATCACTCGTGTTATCATACGTGGGTGTTGTTATCACTCGTGTTATCACATGTGGGTGTTATCACTCGTGTTATCATACGTGGGTGTTGTTATCACTCGTGTTATCACACGTGATAGCAAATCTTCTCTTACTAACCTGTTGAAATTCTATGACAAAGTAACGGCAAGAGAGAGAGAGAGAGAGAGAGAGAGAGAGAGAGAGAGAGAGAGAGAGAGAGACAGAGACAGAGAGACAGAGAGAGAGAGAGAGAGAGAGAGAGAGAGAGAGAGAGAGAGAGAGAGAGAGAGAGAGAGGCAGACAGACAGAGAGAGAGAGACAGAGAGAGAGAGAGAGAGAGAGAGAGAGAGAGGCAGACAGACAGAGAGAGAGAGACAGAGAGAGAGAGAGAGAGAGAGAGAGAGAGAGAGAGAGAGAGAAAGGCAGACAGACAGAGAGAGAGAGAGAGAGAGAGAGAGAGGGCTGATCTGATTACATTTTCTTAAACTACAAGAAAGTATTTGATGCATTTTCCCGCGTGAGACTCGAGCCAAAACATGAGGTGTAGGCAAGGTTAATATGGAAGGTACTCTGGTGGATCACAGAGTACGGCAGAGGAAGGTACTCTGATGGATCACAGAGTACCGCAGAGGAAGGTACTGTGGTGGATCACAGAGTACCGCAGAGGAAGGTACTCTGGTGGATCACAGAGTACGGCAGAGGAAGGTACTGTGGTGGATCACAGAGTACCGCAGAGGAAGGTACTCTGGTGGATCACATAGTACCGCAGAGGAAGGTACTCTGGTGGATCACAGAGTACCGCAGAGGAAGGTACTCTGGTGGATCACATAGTACCGCAGAGGAAGGTACTCTGGTGGATCACAGAGTACGGCAGAGGAAGGTACTCTGGTGGATCACATAGTACCGCAGAGGAAGGTACTGTGGTGGATCACAGAGTACGGCAGAGGAAGGTACTCTGGTGGATCACAGAGTACGGCAGAGGAAGGTACTGTGGTGGATCACAGAGTACCGCAGAGGAAGGTACTCTGGTGGATCACAGAGTACCGCAGAGGAAGGTACTGTGGTGGATCACAGAGTACCGCAGAGGAAGGTACTCTGGTGGATCACAGAGTACGGCAGAGGAAGGTACTGTGGTGGATCACAGAGTACCGCAGAGGAAGGTACTCTGGTGGATCACAGAGTACCGCAGAGGAAGGTACTCTGGTGGATCACAGAGTACGGCAGAGGAAGGTACTCTGGTGGATCACAGAGTACGGCAGAGTAAGGTACTGTGGTGGATCACAGAGTACGGCAGAGGAAGGTACTCTTTTGGATCACAGAGTACGGCAGAGGAAGGTACTCTGGTGGATCACAGAGTACCGCAGAGGAAGGTACTGTGGTGGATCACAGAGTACGGCAGAGGAAGGTACTCTGGTGGATCACAGAGTACCGCAGAGGAAGGTACTGTGGTGGATCACAGAGTACGGCAGAGGAAGGTACTCTGGTGGATCACAGAGTACGGCAGAGGAAGGTACTGTGGTGGATCACAGAGTACCGCAGAGGAAGGTACTCTGGTGGATCACAGAGTACCGCAGAGGAAGGTACTGTGGTGGATCACAGAGTACCGCAGAGGAAGGTACTCTGGTGGATCACAGAGTACGGCAGAGGAAGGTACTGTGGTGGATCACAGAGTACGGCAGAGGAAGGTACTGTGGTGGATCACAGAGTACCCCAGAGGAAGGTACTGTGGTGGATCACAGAGTACCGCAGAGGAAGGTACTGTGGTGGATCACAGAGTACCGCAGAGGAAGGTACTCTGGTGGATCACAGAGTACGGCAGAGGAAGGTACTGTGGTGGATCACAGAGTACGGCAGAGGAAGGTACTCTGGTGGATCACAGAGTACGGCAGAGGAAGGTACTGTGGTGGATCACAGAGTACCGCAGAGGAAGGTACTCTGGTGGATCACAGAGTACCGCAGAGGAAGGTACTGTGGTGGATCACAGAGTACCGCAGAGGAAGGTACTCTGGTGGATCACAGAGTACGGCAGAGGAAGGTACTGTGGTGGATCACAGAGTACGGCAGAGGAAGGTACTGTGGTGGATCACAGAGAACGGCACAGGAAGGTACTCTGGTGGATCACAGAGTACGGCAGAGGAAGGTACTGTGGTGGATCACAGAGTACCGCAGAGGAAGGTACTCTGGTGGATCACAGAGTACGGCAGAGGAAGGTACTGTGGTGGATCACAGAGTACCGCAGAGGAAGGTACTCTGGTGGATCACATAGTACCGCAGAGGAAGGTACTCTGGTGGATCACATAGTACCGCAGAGGAAGGTACTGTGGTGGATCACAGAGTACCGCAGAGGAAGGTACTCTGATGGATCACAGAGTACCGCAGAGGAAGGTACTCTGGTGGATCACAGAGTACGGCAGAGGAAGGTACTGTGGTGGATCACAGAGTACCGCAGAGGAAGGTACTCTGGTGGATCACATAGTACCGCAGAGGAAGGTACTGTGGTGGATCACATAGTACCGCAGAGGAAGGTACTCTGGTGGATCACAGAGTACCGCAGAGGAAGGTACTCTGATGGATCACAGAGTTCCGCAGAGGAAGGTACTCTGGTGGATCACAGAGTACCGCAGAGGAAGGTACTCTGGTGGATCACAGAGTACGGCAGAGGAAGGTACTGTGGTGGATCACAGAGTACCGCAGAGGAAGGTACTCTGGTGGATCACAGAGTACGGCAGAGGAAGGTACTCTGGTGGATCACAGAGTACCGCAGAGGAAGGTACTCTGGTGGATCACAGAGTACCGCAGAGGAAGGTACTGTGGTGGATCACAGAGTACCGCAGAGGAAGGTACTCTGGTGGATCACAGAGTACGGCAGAGGAAGGTACTCTGGTGGATCACAGAGTACCGCAGAGGAAGGTACTCTGGTGGATCACAGAGTACCGCAGAGGAAGGTACTCTGGTGGATCACAGAGTACCGCAGAGGAAGGTACTCTGATGGATCACAGAGTACCGCAGAGGAAGGTACTCTGGTGGATCACAGAGTACCGCAGAGGAAGGTACTCTGATGGATCACAGAGTACCGCAGAGGAAGGTACTCTGATGGATCACAGAGTACCGCAGAGGAAGGTACTCTGGTGGATCACAGAGTACCGCAGAGGAAGGTACTCTGATGGATCACAGAGTACCGCAGAGGAAGGTACTCTGGTGGATCACAGAGTACCGCAGAGGAAGGTACTCTGGTGGATCACAGAGTACGGCAGAGGAAGGTACTCTGATGGATCACAGAGTACCGCAGAGGAAGGTACTCTGGTGGATCACAGAGTACCGCAGAGGAAGGTACTCTGGTGGATCACAGAGTACCGCAGAGGAAGGTACTCTGGTGGATCACAGAGTACCGCAGAGGAAGGTACTCTGGTGGATCACAGAGTACCGCAGAGGAAGGTACTCTGATGGATCACAGAGTACCACAGAGGAAGGTACTCTGATGGATCACAGAGTACCGCAGAGGAAGGTACTCTGATGGATCACAGAGTACCGCAGAGGAAGGTACTCTGGTGGATCACAGAGTACCGCAGAGGAAGGTACTCTGGTGGATCACAGAGTACCGCAGAGGAAGGTACTCTGATGGATCACAGAGTACGGCAGAGGAAGGTACTCTGGTGGATCACAGAGTACCGCAGAGGAAGGTACTCTGGTGGATCACAGAGTACCGCAGAGGAAGGTACTCTGGTGGATCACAGAGTACCGCAGAGGAAGGTACTCTGGTGGATCACAGAGTACCGCAGAGGAAGGTACTCTGGTGAATCACAGGGTACCGCAGAGGAAGGTACTCTGGTGGATCACAGAGTACCGCAGAGGAAGGTACTCTGGTGGATCACAGAGTACGGCAGAGGAAGGTACTCTGGTGGATCACAGAGTACCGCAGAGGAAGGTACTCTGGTGGATCACAGAGTACCGCAGAGGAAGGTACTCTGGTGGATCACAGAGTACCGCAGAGGAAGGTACTCTGGTGAATCACAGAGTACCGTAGAGGAAGGTACTCTGGTGGATCACAGAGTACCGCAGAGGAAGGTACTCTGGTGGATCACAGAGTACAGCAGAGGAAGGTACTCTGGTGGATCACATAGTACCGCAGAGGAAGGTACTCTGGTGGATCACAGAGTACTGCAGAGGAAGGTACTCTGGTGGATCACAGAGTACCGCAGAGGAAGGAGGCAAAGTGTTATTGTCCGAGAAGGGACATCAGAAATGAAGAAAGCAAGCGGGGTACCACAAGGATCAGTATTAGGGCCAGTGCTGTTACTAGTTTATGTGAATGATATTACAGATGGGACTGAGCCAGATGTATCCCTGTTTGATGATGATGCAAGACTGGTGAGAAGAATGAAAACAGACGTGAAGAAGGAAAGGCTGCAAATGGATCTGGACATATTAAGATAAGATAAGATTTTGTTCGGATTTTTAACCCCGGAGGGTTAGCCACCCAGGATAACCCAAGAAAGTCAGTGCGTCATCGAGGACTGTCTAACTTATTTCCATTGGGGTCCTCAATCTTGTCCCCCAGGATGCGACCCACACCAGTCGACTAACACCCAGGTACCTATTTGCTGCTAGGTGAACAGGACAACAGGTGTAAGGAAACGCGTCGAAATGTTTCCACCCATCGGGAATCGAACCCGGGCCCTCCGTGTGTGAAGCGGGAGCTTTAGCCACCAGGCCACCGGGCCTGGATAAGTGGTTGCTTGAATTCAACCCCCAAAAATGCAGGTCATGAAGATCGAGGAAGGGAACAGAAGACCTGTCACAGTGTATAATCTTGGGGGACAGAGGTGAGCAAAGTGCCTAACATATCGCCAGAGGCGCATATCAACCGAATAACCTCTGCAGCCAATACTCGCCTGGTAAATCTAAGAATGGCCTTTAGGAACCACAACAGTTTTTCTGGGCGCTTTATACAACATGTGTCAGCACCAGTATGGAACCCACACCCCAGGAAGCATGTTAAGAAACTGGAGAAAGTGCAGATGTATACAACAAGTCTTGTTTCTGAGTTAAGGGGCGTGAGCTAAGAGGAGAGGCTAATGGGACAGAATCTAACGATACTGGAGGATGGAAGAACTAGGGGAGATATGATAGCAACATGCAAAATACTCAAGAGGAATCGGTAGGGTAGACAGGGTTAGGCCGTTTGAAAGGCCGAATGGCCTTGGCATTCAATATCCCCTATGTCAGAATCTCTTAGAGTGAATACGAAGTCCAGCCTTACTGGTTCATCCCCTCCTCTCTCTCTCTCTCTCTTTCTCTCTCTCTCTCTCTCTCTCTCTCTCTCTCTCTCTCTCTCTCTCTCTGTAGTTGTGTTTATGACATACTGATGCAAGAAGTATTCCATTACAACCTCCGACATCTTAGCCCTTCAGGTTTATTGTACCCCATGTGACTCCACGTTCTACTAGCTTGCGTGCGTATGTGTGTGTGTGTGCGTGTGTGTGTGTGTGTGTGTGTACACACCTATTTGTGGTTGCGGGGATCGATTCATAGCTCCTGGCCCTGCCTCTTCGCTAATTGCTACTAGGTCTATTCTTATCATATTGTTCCACTTCCTGACAACGCCGTGACTAAAGAAGAGCTTCCTAACATCCCTGTGACTCATCTGAGTTTTCAACTTCCAGTTGTGACCCCTTGTTACTGTATCACATCTCTGAAACATTCTTTTTCTATCCACTTTCTCAATTCCTCTCAGTATTTTATATGTCGTTATCATATCCCCTCTATCCCTCCTTTCCTGCAGTGTTGTCAGGTTGACTTTCCTTAACTTCTTCTCGTAGGACATATTCCTCAGCTCCGAGACTAAGCTTTTTACAAACCTTGGCACTTTCTCTAATTTCTTGGTGTGTTTGACCAGGTGTGGGTTCTAGATTGGTGCTGTGTACTCCAATGTGGGTCTGACGTACACGGTGTACAGTGTCGTGAATGACTCCTTACTTAGATGTCGAAACGGTCTTCTTAGGTTTGCCAGGCTCCCATATGCTGCAGTGGTTCTTTGGTTACTGTGCGCCTCAGATGTTCTCGATATGATGCTCACCCCAAGAACCTTTTTCTTGAGAGAGTTTTGCAGCGTTTGACCTCTTAGGCTGTACTCCGTCTGTGGTCTTCTTTGTCCTTTCCCAAGCTTCATAACTTTGCACTTGTTGAGGTTAAACTCCAGGAGCCATTTGTCGAACCAGGCTTACAGCCTATCCAGATCCCTTTGTAGTCCTACCTGGTCCTCATCTCCGCATTAGCTTCACATTGTCTGCAAACAGGGACACCTCTGAATCTATCCCTTCCGTCATGTCATTCACATATACAAGAAACAGCACTAGACTTAGGACTGACCCTTGTGGAACCCCGCTCGACACATGCACCCACTCTACCACTCGTCTCATACTAAAACACGTTCTTTCCTTTCTCTAAGGTATTCCCTGATCCATTGCAGTACTTTCCCTGCTATTCCGGCCTCCTCCTGTGTGTGTGTGTGTGTGTGTGTGTGTGTGTGTGTGTGTGTGTGTGTGTGTGTATGTGTGTGTGTGTGTGTGTGTGTGTGTGTGTGTGTGTGTGTGTGTGTGTGTGTGTGTGTGTGTGTGTGTGTGTGTGTGTGTGTGTGTGTGTGTGTGTGTGTGTGTGTGTGTGTGTGTGTGTGTGTGTGTGTGTGTGTGTGTGTACTCACCTAGTTGTACTCACCTAGTTGAGGTTGCGGGGGTCGAGTCCGAGCTCCTGGCCCCGCCTCTTCACTGATCGCTACTAGGTCACTCTCCCTGAGCCGTGAGCTTTATCGTACCTCTGCTTAAAGCTATGTATGGATCCTGCCTCCACTACATCGCTTCCCAAACTATTCCACTTACTGACTACTCTGTGGCTGAAGAAATACTTCCTAACATCCCTGTGATTCATCTGTGTCTTTAGCTTCCAACTGTGTCCCCTTGTTACTGTGTCCAATCTCTGGAACATCCTGTTTTTGTCCACCTTGTCAATTCCTCTCAGTATTTTGTATGTCGTTATCATGTCCCCCCTATCTCTCCTGTCCTCCAGTGTCGTCAGGTTGATTTCCCTTAACCTCTCCTCGTAGGACATACCTCTTAGCTCTGGGACTAGTCTTGTTGCAAACCTTTGCACTTTCTCTAGTTTCTTTACGTGCTTGGCTAGGTGTGGGTTCCAAACTGGTGCCGCATACTCCAATATGGGCCTAACGTATACGGTGTACAGGGTCCTGAACGATTCCTTATTAAGATGTCGGAATGCTGTTCTGAGGTTTGCTAGGCGCCCATATGCTGCAGCAGTTATTTGGTTGATGTGCGCTTCAGGAGATGTGCCTGGTGTTATACTCACCCCAAGATCTTTTTCCTTGAGTGAGGTTTGTAGTCTCTGACCCCCTAGACTGTACTCCGTCTGCGGCCTTCTTTGCCCTTCCCCAATCTTCATGACTTTGCACTTGGTGGGATTGAACTCCAGGAGCCAATTGCTGGACCAGTTCTGCAGCCTGTCCAGATCCCTTTGTAGTTCTGCCTGGTCTTCGATCGAGTGTATTCTTCTCATCAACTTCACGTCATCTGCAAACAGGGACACCTCAGAGTCTATTCCTTCCGTCATGTCGTTCACAAATACCAGAAACAGCACTGGTCCTAGGACTGACCCCTGCGGGACCCCGCTGGTCACAGGTGCCCACTCTGACACCTCGCCACGTACCATGACTCGCTGCTGTCTTCCTGACAAGTATTCCCTGATCCATTGTAGTGCCTTCCCTGTTATCCCTGCTTGGTCCTCCAGTTTTTGCACCAATCTCTTGTGTGGAACTGTGTCAAACGCCTTCTTGCAGTCCAAGAAAATGCAATCCACCCACCCCTCTCTCTCTTGTCTTACTGCTGTCACCATGTCATAGAACTCCAGTAGGTTTGTGACACAGGATTTCCCGTCCCTGAAACCATGCTGGCTGCTGTTGATGAGATCATTCCTTTCTAGGTGTTCCACCACTCTTCTCCTGATAATCTTCTCCATGATTTTGCATACTATACATGTCAGTGACACTGGTCTGTAGTTTAATGCTTCATGTCTGTCTCCTTTTTTAAAGATTGGGACTACATTTGCTGTCTTCCATGCCTCAGGCAATCTCCCTGTTTCGATAGATGTATTGAATATTGTTGTTAGGGGTACACATAGCGCCTCTGCTCCCTCTCTCAATACCCATGGGGAGATGTTATCTGGCCCCATTGCCTTTGAGGTATCTAGCTCACTCAGAAGCCTCTTCACTTCTTCCTCGGTTGTGTGCACTGTGTCCAGCACTTGGTGGTGTGCCCCACCTCTCCGTCTTTCTGGAGTCCCTTCTGTCTCCTCTGTGAACACTTCTTTGAATCTCTTGTTGAGTTCTTCACATACTTCCCGGTCATTTCCTGTTGTCTCTCCTCCTTCCTTCCTTAGCCTGATTACCTGGTCCTTGACTGTTGTTTTCCTCCTGATGTGGCTGTACAACAGTTTCGGGTCAGATTTGGCTTTCGCTGCTATGTCATTTTCATATTGTCTTTGGGCCTCCCTTCTTATCTGTGCATATTCATTTCTGGCTCTACGACTGTTCTCCTTATTCTCCTGGGTCCTTTGCCTTCTATATTTCTTCCATTCCCTAGCACACTTGGTTTTTGCCTCCCTGCACCTTTGGGTAAACCATGGGCTCATCCTGGCTTTTTCATTACTCCTGTTACCCTTGGGTACAAACCTCTCCTCAGCCTCCTTGCATTTTATTGCTACATATTCCATCATCTCATTAACTGGTTTCCCTGCCAGTTCTCTGTCCCACTGAACCCCGTTCAGGTAGTTCCTCATTCCTGTGTAGTCCCCTTTCTTGTAGTTTGGCTTCATTCGTCCTGGCCTTCCTGCTTCTCCCTCCACTTGTAGCTCTACTGTGTATTCGAAGCTTACAACCACATGGTCACTGGCCCCAAGGGGTCTTTCATATGTGATGTCCTCGATATCTGCACTACTGAAGGTGAATACTAAGTCCAGCCTTGCTGGTTCATCCTCTCCTCTCTCTCTTGTAGTGTCCCTTACGTGTTGGTACATGAAGTTCTCCAGTACCACCTCCATCATCTTAGCCCTCCAAGTATCTTGGCCCCCATGTGGGTCCAAGTTCTCCCAATCTATCTCCTTGTGGTTAAAGTCACCCATGATCAGGAGCTTTGCCCTGCATGCATGAGCTCTTCTGGCCACTCTAGCCAGTGTGTCAACCATCGCTCTATTGCTCTCGTCGTACTCTTGCCTTGGCCTCCTGCTGTTCTGTGGTGGGTTATACATCACTGCTATTACCACCTTGGGACCTCCAGAGTGAAGTGTTCCCACTATGTAATCACTTTCTTCTCCGCTATCTTCTCTCTCCAGCTCATCAAAATTCCAGCGATTTTTGATCAGCAACGCCACTCCTCCACCCCCCCTGTTCCCTCTGTCTTTCCTCAGGATTTGGTATCCCGTTGGAAAGATGGCATCTGTTATCATACCTGTAAGCTTGGTTTCTGTGAGAGCTATGATGTCCGGTGATGCTTCTTTGACTCTTTCTTGCCACTCCTCCCACTTATTTGTTATTCCATCAGCGTTTGTGTACCATACCTTCAGTTTCCTTTCCAACACTGTGGTTTGGGGGGCCTGTGAGGGTGGGAGACCTGGTGGCATACTGTGGGGTTCTATAGCTTGGTGTTGGGTGGAGGCTGTGGGTATGGATTGTAGGGTGTGTTGGGATGGTGTGATAGGTTGTGTGGTTCTGAGAGTAGTTGTGTGTGTGCTTGCCCTTGCTGTTCTGTCCTGCTCTGACTGACCTCTGCTGGTTCCCTCCTTGTCTCTTTTCCTAGCTCCTTTCGCTTTTTTGTCCTCTCCCTCAGCTGCTGTCGTTCTGATTTTGTTCTGTCTCTGTCTAGGAACACCCTCTTGTACTCTTCCGAGTATTTCAATCGTGGTTTCTCTTGGAGGATCCTGTTCCGCACTGTTTCCGTCCTGAGAATCAGCTTGATTGGTCGGTTTCTCACCTTCGAGTACCCCCCTATTCTCTGAAAATTTACAATCTCGTCCCTCTCTTCACCTATTTCTGTTATGATTTTCTCAATCTCCTTCCTTTCTTCCTGCTTCCTTTCAGTGTGTGTCCTTTCCTCTCTCTCCTGAAGCCCATGGATAAACACTGATTTTGCCCTTTCTTCCTCGCATTGCCTCACCCTCTGTGGCTCTGGATCCTGCCTGTGTGTGGTCAGTTTCTCCCTTGATTTTTCCAGTGGCTCTTGATAGCCTTGTTGTGCCTCAGCATTCGACCTATCACCCTCTCCATCTGCAACCAGTTGATCTTCCCTTTCACTCCTTGGTCCTCCTTGGCAGATTGATGTGGCCTTAGCATAATTCATAATTCCTTCCTTCCTGTTCAGCCTCGCAGCTTCATATGCTGTGTCTTCTCTGGTCACTGCCCCTGTAACTCGCTCCAGCCTATTTATCTCAACTTCTAGGACCCTTATCTTGGCTACTGCAGTTTCGACTTGTGCCTCCCAATTCTTTGTCTCCTTCTCCAACCACCTTTCCAATTTCACAGAGAGCTCTTTCTCCATTTTTTCAGAAAGCTCTCCTAATTTTCTCTCCCACTCTTGTTCCATCCTTTTCCACTGCTCCTCCATCCACTCCTCCCTACCCGAACCATTCTCATCTGATCCTTGGGTCCTGCGAGTCCCCACCAGTTTTTTTTTTTTTTTTTTTTTTTTTTTTTTTTTTTTTTTTTTTTTTTTAAGAGTAGGAGAGGGGAGAGTTAGAAGGGAAAATGGGGACGAGAGAGAGCAAGAGAGAGAGAGAGCAAGAGAGAGAGA
>NC_091306.1:12269138-12306638 GCF_038502225.1 Cherax quadricarinatus | reverse complement strand
TATCTATCCCTCACCTGCCTATCTCTCACCCCTCACCTATCCCTAACCCCTCACAAACCTATCCCTCACCTACCTATCCCTCACCACTCACCCACTTATCCCTCACCTACCTATCCCTCACCTACCTATCCCTCACCCTCACCCATCTAACCCTCACCCACCTATCCCTCACCCATCTGTCCCTCACCTACCTATCCCTCACCCCTCACCCACCTATCCATCACCTACCTATCCCTCACCTACCTATCCCTCACCTACCTACCCTTCACCTACCTATCCCTCATCTACCAATCCCTCACCTACCTATCCATCACCCCTCACCCACCTATCCCTCACCCACCTTTCCCTCACCTACCTATCCCTCCCCTACCTATCCCTCACCTACCTATCCCTCACCCACCTATCCCTCACCCACCTATCCCTCACCTACCTATCCCTCACCTACCTATCCCTCACCCCTCACCCACTTATCCATCACCTACCTATCCCTCACCTACCTATCCCTCACCCCTCACCCACCTATCCCTCGCCCACCTATCCCTCACCTACCTATCCCTCACCCACCTATCCCTCACCTACCTATCCCTCACCTACCTATCCCTCGCCCACCTATCCCTCACCTACCTATCCCTCACCTACCTATCCTTCACCTACCTATCCCTCACCCACCTATCCCTCACCTACCTATCCCTCACCTACCTATCCCTCACCTACCTATCCCTCACCTACCTATCCCTCACCTACCTATCCCTCACCCACCTATCCCTCACCTACCTATCCCTCACCTACCTATCCCTCGCCCACCTATCCCTCACCTACCTATCCCTCACCTACCTATCCCTCACCTACCTATCCCTCGCCCACCTATCCCTCACCTACCTATCCCTCACCTACCTATCCCTCACCTACCTATCCCTCACCCACCTATCCCTCACCTACCTATCCCTCACCTACCTATCCCTCACCTACCTATCCTTCACCTACCTATCCCTCACCCACCTATCCCTCACCTACCTATCCCTCATCTACCTATCCCTCACCTACCTATCCCTCACCTACCTATCCCTCACCTACCTATCCCTCACCTACCTATCCCTCACCTACCTATCCCTCACCCCCCTATTCCTCACCTACCTATCCCTCACCTACCTATCCCTCACCCACCTATCCCTCACCTACCTATCCCTCACCTACCTATCCCTCACCTACCTATCCCTCGCCCACCTATCCCTCACCTACCTATCCCTCACCTACCTATCCCTCACCTACCTATCCCTCACCCACCTATCCCTCACCCACCTATCCCTCACCCACCTATCCCTCACCTACCTATCCCTCACCTACCTATCCCTCACCTACCTATCCCTCACCTACCTATCCCTCACCCACCTATTCCTCACCTACCTATCCCTCACCTACCTATCCCTCACCCACCTATCCCTCACCTACCTATCCCTCACCTACCTATCCTTCACCTACCTATCCCTCACCCACCTATCCCTCACCTACCTATCCCTCATCTACCTATCCCTCACCTACCTATCCCTCACCTACCTATCCCTCACCTACCTATCCCTCACCCCCCTATTCCTCACCTACCTATCCCTCACCTACCTATCCCTCACCCACCTATCCCTCACCTACCTATCCCTCACCTACCTATCCCTCACCTACCTATCCCTCGCCCACCTATCCCTCACCTACCTATCCCTCACCTACCTATCCCTCACCTACCTATCCCTCACCCACCTATCCCTCACCTACCTATCCCTCACCTACCTATCCCTCACCTACCTATCCCTCACCTACCTATCCCTCACCCACCTATTCCTCACCTACCTATCCCTCACCTACCTATCCCTCACCTACCTATCCCTCACCTACCTATCCCTCACCCACCTATTCCTCACCTACCTATCCCTCACCTACCTATCCCTCACCCACCTATCCCTCACCTACCTATTCCTCACCCACCTATCCCTCACCTACCTATCCCTCACCTACCTATCCCTCACCTACCTATCCCTCACCCACCTATCCCTCACCTACCTATTCCTCACCCACCTATCCCTCACCTACCTATCCCTCACCTACCTATCCCTCACCTACCTATTCCTCACCCACCTATCCCTCACCTACCTATCCCTCACCTACATATCCCTCACCTACCTATCCCTCGCCCACCTATCCCTCACCTACCTATCCCTCACCTACCTATCCCTCACCTACCTATCCCTCACCCACCTATCCCTCACCTACCTATCCCTCACCTACCTATCCCTCACCTACCTATCCCTCACCCACCTATTCCTCACCTACCTATCCCTCACCTACCTATCCCTCACCTACCTATCCCTCACCTACCTTTCCCTCACCCACCTATTCCTCACCTACCTATCCCTCACCTACCTATCCCTCACCCACCTATCCCTCACCTACCTATTCCTCACCCACCTATCCCTCACCTACCTATCCCTCACCTACCTATCCCTCACCTACCTATCCCTCCACTAGTCAGCCAAAGTTTCGTCAGACAGAAGATGGCTGAGATAAGCTCAGTATACAATATCCAGTTAACATATTTAGCAGTAAAATAAGTCTTGCATGTCCATCTGTCTGTCTGTGTCTGTCAGCGGCGGCCCCGCCAGCTGCTGCAGCTGTCAGCAGTGTTGAAGCTGTGTAAAATTCTCTTACCTGTCCTTCAACACACACACACACACACACACACACACACACACACACACACACACACACACACACACACACGGTGAAGCTGATCAAGACACAAGTAGTGCAGCACCTAGAAAGCAATTAACTTATACACGATAATGAGAACGGTTTCAGGGAAGGGAAATCCTGTGTCACAAACCTTGTTGAGTTTACGACAAGATGACAGAAATGTCCCGGCATGATAGTGGCTTTCTTTGTACTTTGTACTTTATAACCTTTGCAAAGAAATAAACATTTATCTATTATCTAAGTAAGGCACGACAGAGAGGGGTGGATAGACTGCATTTTCTTGGACTGTAAGAAGGCTTTCGATACAGTTCCGAACATGAGATTAGTGCAAAAGATAGAAAAGCAAACAGGAATAACTAACAGGAAAAGTACTGACAGGAAGGAAGCAACGAGTAATGGTACGTGACGAGTGGGGTTCCACAGGGGTCAGTCTTAGGGCCGGTGCTGTTTCTAGCATATGTGAATGATTTAATTGAAGGAATAGATACATAGATGTCCTTGTTTGCAGACAATGTGAAGCTAATTCGGAGATTTCAAACGGATGAAGATCAGGTAGGACTACAAAGGAATCTGGCTCCTGGAGTTTAACCCCACCAAGTCAAAGAAGGTCAAAGAAGATCTCAGACGGTGTACAGGCTAGAGGACCTATGACTGCAAATTTCACTCAAGGACAAGTATCTTGGGGTGAGTATCATACCGAGCACACCTCCCGAGGTGTATAGCAACCAAATAACTCCTGCAGCTTATGGGCGCCTAGTAAACCTAAGAACAGTGTTTCGACACCTGAGAAAGGAGTCATTCTATACACCGTGTACGTCAGGCCCATATTGGAATATACAGCACCAGTCTGGAACCCACAACCGGTCAAGCACATCAAGAAATTAGAGAAAGTACAAAGGAGGGACACTGGAAACCAGGAGGGACACTGGAAGCTAGGAGGGACACTGGAAGCTAGGAGGGACACTGGAAGCCAGGAGGGACACTGGAAGCCAGGAGGGACACTAGAAGCCAGGAGAGACACCGGAAACCAGGAGGGACACTGGAAGCCAGGAGGGATAGGGGACATGGTAACGGCATATAAAATACCGAGAGGAATAGACAAGGTGGATAGGGACAGGATGTTTCAGAGATGAGACACAACAACACGGGGTCACAACTGGAAGTTGAAAACTCAGATGAGCCACAGAATGTTAGGAAGCATTTCTTCAGTCAGAGTTGTCATGAAGTGGAACAAACAGGAATAACGTAGTGGAGGCAGAATCCATACATAGCTTTAAGAAGAGATACGATAAAGCTCGTGGAGCAGGGAGGGAGGGTATCTATGTTAAGTAAGACACATATGCAACAGTTAGGTATGTTTATTTCGAAACGTTTCGCCTACACAGTAGGCTTCTTCAGTCGAGTACAGAAAAGTTGATAGAAGCAGAAGATACTTGAAAACGATATAATCAGTCCATCACCCTTGAAGTTTTGAGGTGGTCAGTCCCTCAGTCTGGAGAAGAGTATTGTTCCATAGTCTGAAACAATATGGAGTTGAAGTGACAGGATGGAGCCTTATATAACGCCAGGAGGTGAAATGTAGGTCACTAGTAGAGGTAAGAATGTAGTCGTTGGGAGGTCAGGTCCCTCTCAAATCCAGCCATTTTCACTAGTAGAAGTTGACAAAGTTGATTTCAGGTCTGTACCAAGATACCCTTGTGTTGCAGTGTCTGTCAGACACTTTTCTGTACTCGACTAAAGAAGCCTACTGTGTAGGCGAAACGTTTCGAAATAAAGATACCTAACTGTTGCACATGTGTCTTACGTAACAACCTGTCGGTATTTTATACCATTTTAATGTTCACGAGGGTATCTATAGCGATCAGTGAAGAGGCGGGACCAGGAGCTGTGACTAGACCCCTGCAACCACATATAGGTGAGTATACACACACACACATCATGCTTCCTCATACCGGTTCCATTTCCTCAATAAATCAATTTAGTCCCCCCACCTACCTGTCATTTTCCATGAGTGCTCTTCCTTCACCAGACTTCCTTCACCAAGCTTCCTTCACCAGACTTCCTTCACCAAGCTTCCTTCAAAAGACTTCCTTCACCAGACTTCCTTCACCAAGCTTCCTTCAAAAGACTTCCTCCACCAGACTTCCTTCACCAAGCTTCCTTCACCAGACTTCTTTCACCAGACTTCCTTCACCAGACTTCCTTCCTGAGTCTTCCTTCACCAGGCTTTCTTCACCAGGCTTCCTTCACCAGAGTTCCTTCACCAGTCTTCCTTCACCAGACTTCCTTCACCACACTTCCTTCACCAGACTTCCTTCACCAGACTTCCTTCACCAGTCTTCCTTCACCAGACTTCCTTCACCAGACTTCCTTCACCAGTCTTCCTTCACCAGACTTCCTTCACTAGGCTTCCTTCACCAGGTATCCTTCACCAGGCTTCCTTCACCAGACATCCTTCACCAGGCTTCCTTCACCAGGCATTCTTCACCAGGCTTCCTTCACCAGGCTTCCTTCACCAGACTTCCTTCACCAGGCTTCCTTCACCAGGCATTCTTCACCAGGCTTCCTTCACCAGACTTCCTTCACCAGACTTCCTTCACCAGGCTTCCTTCACCAGGCATTCTTCACCAGGCTTCCTTCACCAGGCTTCCTTCACTAGGCTTCCTTCACCAGGCATTCTTCACCAGGCTTCCTTCACCAGGCTTCCTTCACTAGGCTTCCTTCACCAGGCATTCTTCACCAGGCTTCCTTCACCAGGCTTCCTTCACCAGGCATTCTTCACCAGGCTTCCTTCACCAGGCTTCCTTCACTAGGCTTCCTTCACCAGGCTTCCTTCACTAGGCTTCCTTCACCAGGCATTCTTCACCAGGCTTCCTTCACCAGGCTTCCTTCACCAGGCTTCCTTCACCAGGCTTCCTTCACTAGGCTTCCTTCACCAGGCATTCTTCACCAGGCTTCCTTCACCAGGCTTCCTCATGAAGACTACAGGTCATAACTAAGACTACAGGTCATAACTAAGACTACAGGCCATAACTAAGATTACAGGTCATAACTAAGACTACAGGTCATAACTAAGACTACAGGCCATAACTAAGATTACAGGTCATAACTAAGACTACAGGTCATAACTAAGACTACAGGCCATAACTAAGATTACAGGCCATAACTAAGACTACAGGTCATAACTAAGACTACAGGTCATAACTAAGATTACAGGCCATAACTAAGACTACAGGTCATAACTAAGACTACAGGCCATAACTAAGATTACAGGCCATAACTAAGACTACAGGTCATAACTAAGACTACAGGTCATAACTAAGACTACAGGTCATAACTAAGACTACAGGTCATAACTAAGACTACAGGTCATAACTAAGATTACAGGCCATAACTAAGACTACAGATCATAACTAAGACTACAGGCCATAACTAAGATTACAGGTCATAACTAAGACTACAGGTCATAACTAAGACTACAGGCCATAACTAAGATTACAGGCCATAACTAAGACTACAGGTCATAACTAAGACTACAGGTCATAACTAAGACTACAGGTCATAACTAAGACTACAGGTCATAACTAAGACTACAGGCCATAACTAAGATTACAGGTCATAACTAAGATTACGGGTCATAACTAAGATTACGGGTCATAACTAAGATTACGGGTCATAACTAAGAATACAGGTCATAACTAAGAATACAGGTCATAACTAAGAATACAGGTCATAACTAAGATTACAGGTCATAACTAAGACTACAGGTTATAACTAAGATTACAGGTCTTTACCAAGACGTTCTGGGGTCCCAACATTATCCACACAACACTGAGGGAACTCACGTCGAGGGTGGCACTGCATTTATGCAGATTAAGGGCTCTTAATCCATGGAAATGGAGCTTCCCCTCACCTTCCTCGGATCGCCTTAGACACCAGTGGGTAGTGATCATTAAAGTTTTGCAAGTAGGATGAGCCCTTTGAAGAGATCTGCTGGTCCACCCTTGACACGGGTCTCCAACCTGACACAGATTGGAGACCCGTGTCAGGAGTCAGTGTTGACTATCAAACCACCGCCTTTATCCCTCTCCCAAGGGGCTGTATGACCCATATGGGTCTAGCGCTCTCTCATTGGTATATTAATATTAAGATGAATTGCAAATCTTGCCTTGTAAACCTGCGTGAATTTTTAAGAGGCTGGAGATGAGTGGGCAGGTGGTGTGATGAGTGGATTGCATGTTCTAGGACTGTAGTGTACCCAGCTTCCCCCCAGACACACTGTGTCCCCTGCAGTGTTTCTGTCGGTCAATGAATATTTAAAGAATTGGAAATAAACTAGCGTAGCTGGACATACCGTCTGTTCTTGCTATTGCAAGCTCCTAAAGACAGACTAGTGACAGTCGCAAAGGCCTACACATACTTATTCATCAATCCCGGGGCTGTGTTGCGTGCACACACACACACACACACACACACACACACACACACACACACACACACACACACAAACACACACACACACACACTGACGACACTGGAGGACAGGAGAGATAGGGGGGACATGATAAGGACATACAAATACTGAGAGGAATTGACAAGGTGGACAAAGACAGGATGTTCCAGAGATAGGACACAGCAACAAGGAAACACAGTTGGAAGTTGAAGACACAGATGAATCACAGGGATGTTAGGAAGTATTTCTTCAGCCACAGAGTAGTCAGGAAGTGGAATAGTTTGGGAAGCGATGTAATGGAGGCAGGATTCATACATAGCTTTAAGCAGAGGTACGATAAAGCTCATGGTTCAGGGAGAGTGACCTAGTAGCGACAAGTGAAGAGGCGGGGCCAGGAGCTTGGACTCGACCCGTGCAACCTCAACTAGGTGAGTACAACTAGGTGAGTACACACACACACACACACACACACACACACACACACACACACACACATACACACACACACACACACACACACACACACACACACACACACACACACACACACACACATACATACGCACACACACACACACACACACACACACACACACACATACATACGCACACACACACACACACACACACACACACACACACACACACACACATACACACATATATATATATATTGCTTTGAACTTCCCATAAAATTCTATTATTAAGTTTTTCAGTAAGATGTTTATTGTCATGAGAGTTAATTATTGTTGATAATTGTCTCTCAGATAAACTTAAGGTTGGAGAACATGAATGGTGAGACAGAGACTGTGAATGAAAACCCATAAGAACAGTTCAAGATATTTATTGAGGAAGCGTTTCTCCACGAGGGAATATATATATATATATATATATATATATATATATATATATATATATATATATATATATATATATATATATATATATATATATATATATATATATATATATATATATATATATATATATATATATATATATATATATATATATATATATATATATATATATATATGTCGTGCCGAATAGGCAGAACTTGCGATCTTGGCTTAAATAGCAACGTTCATCTTGCCATATAGGACAAGTGAAAATTTGTGTATGCAATAATTTCACCAAAATCATTCTGAACCTAACGAAAAAAATATATTTCACTGTGTTTGTTTAGTATTAAATTATTGTAAACAAATCTAAAATATATTTAGTTGGGTTAGGCTAAAATAAATTGTTCTTGTTATAATAAGGTTAGGTAAGTTTTCTAAGATTCTTTTGGTGCAAAATTACAAATTTTTACATCAACATTAATGAAAAAAATATATCTTTAAACGTATAAGAGAAAATTTTAGAAAGGACTTAATTTTAAATGAGTTCTTGCTAATTGACCAATATCAAATATTCGGCACGACATATATATATACATATATATATATATATATATATATATATATATATATATATATATATATATATATATATATATATATATATATATATATATATATATATATTATATATATATATTATATATATATATATATATATATATACATATATATATATATATTTATATTTATAGGTAGGTAAGTAATAGGTTGGTAGACAGCAACCGCCCAGGGAGGTTGGTAGTAAGACACATAGGCAACAGTTAGGCAACTTTATTCCGAAACGTTTCGCCTACACAGTAGGCTTCTTCAGTCGAATACAGAAAGTAGGCAGGAACAGTAGAGATGTGAAGACGATGTAATCAGTCCATCACCCTTGAAGTCGTAGAATTTGAGGTTGTCAGTCCCTCAGCCTGGAGAAGTTCAGTTCCATAGTCAGGAACTATCTGACTATGGAACTGAACTTCTCCAGGATGAGGGACTGACAACATCAAATTCTACGACTTCAAGGGTGATGGACTACCTGGAGGTTACCTGGAGGTTATTCCGGGGATCAACGCCCCCGCGGCCCGGTCCATGACCAGGCCTCCCGATGGATCAGGGCCTGATCAACTAGGCTGTTACTGCTGGCCGCACGCAGTCCAACGTACGAGCCACAGCCCGGCTGATCCGGCACTGACTTTAGGTATCTGTCCAGCTCTCTCTTGAAGGCAGCCAGGGGTTTATTGGCAATTCCCCTAATGCTTGATGGGAGGCTGTTAAACAGTTTTGGGCCCCGGACACTTATGGTGTTTTCCCTTAGTGTAACAATGGCGCCCCTACTTTTTATTGGGGGCATTTTGCATCGCCTGCCCAGTCTTTTACTTTCGTAGGGAGTGATTTCTGTGTGCAGATTTGGGACCATTCCTTCCAAGATTTTCCAAGTGTAGATTATGATATATCTCTCCCTCTTGCGTTCCAACGAGTACAAGTCAAGTGCTTCCAAGCGTTCCCAGTAGTTAAGGTGCTTGACAGAACTTATACGTGCGGTAAAGGATCTCTGTACACTCTCTAGATCTGCGATTTCACCTGCTTTGAATGGAGATGTTAATGTACAGCAGTATTCCAGCCTAGAGAGAACAAGTGATTTGAAAAGGATCATCATGGGCTTGGCATCTCTCGTTTTGAAAGTTCTCATTATCCATCCTATCATTTTCTTTGCACGTGCGATCGTGGCACTGTTGTGATCCTTGAAAGTGAGATCCTCAGACATTACTACTCCCAGGTCCCTTACATTAGTTTTCCGCTCTATTGTATGGCCGGAGTCAGTAGTATACTCTGTTCTAGTTATTATCTCCTCCAGTTTTCCATAACGGAGTAGTTGGAATTTTTCCTCATTGAACATCATATTGTTTACCGTTGCCCATTAGAAAACTTTGTTTATATCTTCTTGGAGATTAACCGCGTCCTCAGCAGATGACAGCCTCATGCAGATCCTAGTATCATCCGCAAAGGATGATACGGTGCTGTTGTGTATATCTCTGTTTATGTCTGATATGAGGATAAGGAATAAGATGGGGGCGAGTACTGTGCCTTGTGGAACAGAGCTCTTCACTATGGCAGCCTCCGATTTAACTCTGTTGACCACTACTCTTTGTGTTCGATTTGTTAGGAAGTTGAAGATCCATCTCCCCACTTTCCCAGTTATTCCTTTAGCACGTATTTTATGGGCTATTACGCCATGATCGCATTTGTCAAATGCTTTTGCAAAGTCTGTGTATATTACATCTGCATTCTGATTTTCTTCCAGTGCATCCAAGGCCATGTCATAGTGATCCAGTAGTTGTGAGAGGCAGGAGCGACCTGCCCTGAACCCATGTTGTCCTGGATTGTGCAGATTTTGGGAATCCAGGTGATTTGCAATCCTGCTTCTTAGCACTCTTTCAAAGATTTTTATGATGTGGGACGTCAGAGCTATTGGTCTATAGTTCTTAGCTAATGCTTTGCTGCCACCTTTATGGAGTGGGGCTATATCCGTTGTTTTAAGTGACTGTGGAATTTCACCCACGTCCAAGCTCCTCCTCCATAGTGTACTTAGGGCACGCGAGAGGGGTTTCTTGCAGTTCTTAATGAAAACAGAGTTCCACGAGTCTGGGCCCGGGGCTGAGTGCATAGGCATGTTGTCAATGGCTTTTTCGAAATCTATCGGAGTTAGGGTAATGTCGGAAATCTGGCACACATTTATGGAGTTTTGAGGCTCATTCATGAAGAAATCATTTGGGTCGTCGATCCTCAGACCGATTAGTGGTTCACTAAACACAGAGTCATACTGAGATTTCAATATTTCACTCATTTCCTTGTTGTCATCTGCGTAAGTCCCATCCTGTCTGAGTAAGGGCCCGATACTAGATGTGGTATTTGCCTTGTTTTTGGCATATGAAAAGAAATATTTTGAATTTCTTTCAATTTCACTAATAGCTTTAAGCTCCTCCTGCCTCTCCTGGTTCCTGTAAGAGTCATTTAGCTTAAGTTCGATAGTTTCCACTTCCCTGGTCAGCGCCTCCTTTCGTGTATCAGATGTTCTAGCACTCCTGAGGAGCTCAGTGACTCTTTGTCGTCTTCTGTAGAGGGAGCGTCTTTTTCTCTCCAGTTTACTCCTGCTCTTCTTCTTTCTTAGGGGAATATGCCTAGAACATGCTTCGGCTACCAGGAAGTTGATCCTTTCAAGGCACTGGTTTGGATCCATGTCATTTAAGACATCTTCCCAACATGTTTCGTTTAGGACATGGTTTACCTGGTCCCAGTTGATGTTCTTGTTGTTGAAGTTGTATTTTGTGAAGACACTTTCACAGGTACATGCATTCTGCCGATCAGGACCCCTATGCATGTACGTCTGGACTTCGATTAGGTTGTGATCGGAATTAGTTGTTTTTGATATTCTTATGTCTTTTATCAGGTCCTCATTATTTGTGAAGATAAGGTCAAGTGTGTTTTCTAGTCTTGTTGGCTCCACTATCTGCTGGCTTAAGGTGTGTTTCTCGCTGAGACTTAGTAGCTCATGTGTGTGTGACCTTTCATCTGCGCTACCTCCGGGGATTGTTTCAGCTATAACATTATTTGCTACATTCTTCCATTTTGTATGCCTTAGGTTGAAATCACCAAGCAGTAAGATGTTTGAGGATGGAGCTGGAAGGTTTTCCAAGCAGTAATCAATTTTCAGTAGCTGTTCCTTGAACTGTTGTGAGGTTGCATCTGGTGGCCTGTATACAACCACAATGACTAGGTTTTGGTTCTCGATCTTTATTGATAGAACTTCAACTACCTCATTTGTGGTGTTCAGCAACTGATTACATCGTCTTCACATCTCTACTGTTCCTGCCTACTTTCTGTATTCGACTGAAGAAGCCTACTGTGTAGGCGAAACGTTTCAGAATAAAGTTGCCTAACTGTTGCCTATGTGTCTTACCTACCAACCTGTAGGTATTGTATACCATTTTGATGTTCACCCAGGGAGGTACTACCGTCCTGCCAAGTGAGTGTAAAACGGAAACCTGTAATTGTTTTACATGATGGTAGGATTGCTGGTGTCCCTTTTTGTGTCTCATAAACATGCAAGATTTCAGGTACGTCTTGCTACTTCTATTTACACTTAGGTCACACTACACATACATGTACAAGCATATATATACACACCCTTCTGGGGTTTCTTCTATTTTCTTACTAGTTCTTGTTCTTGTTTATTTCCTCTTATCTCCATGAGAAAGTGGAACAGAATTCTTCCTCCGTAAGCCATGCGTGTTGTAAGAGGAGACTAAAATGCCGGGAGCAAGTGGCTAGTAACCCCTTCTTCTGTATATAAAACTTGCTATAATGGCTTAAATAGCAACGCAGTTCTTGCCGAATAAGGCAAGTGAAAATTTGTGTATGCAATAATTTCGCAAAAATCATTCTAAATCTAACGAAAAAAATATATTTCAATGTGTTTGTTTGTTTGTTATTAAATTATTGTAAAGTTATATAAAATATATTAGTTGGAATAAGCTAAATTAAATTGTGCTTGTTATAATAAGGTTAGGGAAGTTTTCTAAGGTTCTTTTGGTACAAAATAATTAATTTTTACATTAACATAAATGAAAAAATATCTTAAAATTTATAGGAGAAAATTTTACAAAGGACTTAATTTTAAATGAGTTCTTGCAAATTGACCAGTTTTACCTATTCGGCACGATATATATATATATATATATATATATATATATATATATATATATATATATATATATATATATATATATATATATATATATATATATGAGAAAGATCACAGTCAGCAGGACTCGATACTGCTACTGGGGACGGTCAAGATTCCCAGGCAGCGCTTTTATCCACTCAGCCACGAATGCCAAATAAACTGGGCAGCCTGGTTCACAAGCCATGTTTCTTTCCCAACCCGGGCACGTCAATGAGCCTCAAGCATGGACTCAAGCTATTTCAATCTCCTCCTGTATGTTCTGACCTCTCAAGCGATTTGTATGTCAATGCACCACGCAGAAACAAGCGGGAATATACAGAGAAAGATCGCAGTCAGCAGGACCCGATACTGTGCTCTTATCCACTCAGCCGATATACAAATCTCTTGAGAGGTCAGAACATACAGGAGGAGATTGAAATAGCTTGAATCCATGCCTGAGGGTGACTGACGTGCCCGGGCTGGGAAAGAAACTTGGCTTGTGAACCAGGCTGCCCAGCGTATGTGGCATTCGTGGCTGAGTGGATAAAAGCGCTGCCTGGGAATCTTGACCGTCCCCAGTAGCAGTATCGAGTCCTGCTGACTGTGATCTTTCTCTGTATATACCCGCTTATTTCTGTGTGGTGCATTGATATTTGTGTGTGTGTGTGTGTGTGTGGGTGTATATGTGTGTGTGTGTTCACCTAAATGTTGTTGCAAGGGACGAGTCATAGCTCCTCGCCCCGCCTCTCAACTTACCATTCGTCATAGTTCTGTCCTGTGATTTCTTCAGCCTCTGCTTGAGAGGGACTCCCACTCGTTTCTCCTTAACATCCTCACCTCTCAGGTAACCACTTTCTCCTTCCCGTAAGGAACTTTTAATTTTCTGCAGTGCACTTGTTACTCTTACCTGCTGCCCACTATGTCCCAGTCTTTACTCACCTACTGTATCAAATGCCTTCTTTTTACTTTATGAGTGTACGGTCCATCCGTACCTCTCTCTCTCTCTCTCTGTCTCTCTCTCTCTCTCTCTCTCTCTCTCTCTCTCTCTCTCTCTCTCTCTCTCTCTCTCTCTCTCTCTCTCTCTCTCTCTCTCTCTCTCTCTCTCTCTCTCTCTTATTCTAAGAATAAGATTTGCTCTCTCTGTATATATTTAGAAGAATTACCCACAATATGTAAAGTAAAAGGACACAAGTGCAACTAATGTAACATTTTATTGTGGCAACGTTTCACTCTCCAAGCCGTAACGGCTTGACAAAGCTCCTGGAGAGCGAAACGTTGCCACAATGAAATGTCACATTAGTTCCACTTGTGTCCTTTTGCTCTCTCTGCACCTGTGATCATTATTGGTTATGAATAATTTCTTTCCACTATCTTTTTATTGCTTTATTCATTACATAACATATTATTACGGTGGTACTGATCTGTTGTGTGAACTTCCTCTCTGTCACAATTTTTCTTAAATATTAAGATTACATTTGCTTTCTTCCACATCTTTGGTAATTGTCTTATATCCACTGACTTGTAGATTTTAGCTATTGGTTCAGTGCTTCTACTTCCCTTCTTACACTCTATGGTAACATTATGTCAGGGCAAGTTGTTATTGGTGCTTTTGGTGTAATTTGAGTTTCTCATCTCTCTCCCTGCTGTGTGTTTGGTGCTCAGTAGTGCTGTATGTTTGGTGTTCAGTACTGTTGTTTGTTTGGTGTTCAGTACTGTGTGTTTGGTGTTCAGTACTGTTGTTTGTTTGGTGTTCAGTACTGTGTGTTTGGTGTTCAGTACTGTTGTTTGTTTGGTGTTCAGTACTGTGTTTAGTGTTCAGTACTGTTGTGTGTTTGGTGTTCAATACTGTTGTTTGGTGTTCAGTACTGTTGTGTGCTTGGTGTTCAGTACTGTTGTTTGGTGTTCAGTACTGTTGTTTGGTGTTCAGTACTGTTGTTTGTTTGGTGTTCAGTACTGTTGTGTGTTTGGTGTTCAGTACTGTTGTGTGTTTGGTGTTCAGTACTGTTGTTTGGTGTTCAGTACTGTTGTTTGGTGTTCAGTACTGTTGTTTGGTGTTCAGTACTGTTGTGTGTTTGGTGTTCAGTACTGTTGTGTGTTTGGTGTTCAGTACTGTTGTGAGTTTGGTGTTCAGTACTGTTGTTTGGTGTTCAGTACTGTTGTTTGGTGTTCAGTACTGTTGTTTGTTTGGTGTTCAGTACTGTTGTGTGTTTGGTGTTCAGTACTGTTGTGTGCTTGGTGTTCAGTACTGTTGTTTGGTGTTCAGTACTGTTGTTTGGTGTTCACTACTGTTGTGTGTTTGGTGTTCAGTACTGTTGTGTGTTTGGTGTTCAGTACTGTTGTTTGGTGTTCAGTACTGTTGTTTGATGTTCAGTACTGTTGTTTGGTGTTCAGTAATGTTGTGTGTTTGGTGTTCAGTACTGTTGTGTGTTTGGTGTTCAGTACTGTTGTGTGTTTGGTGTTCAGTACTGTTGTTTGGTGTTCAGTACTGTTGTTTGGTGTTCAGTACTGTTGTGTGTTTGTTGTTCAGTACTGTTGTGTGTTTGGTGTTCAGTACTGTTGTTTGGTGTTCAGTACTGTTGTGTGTTTGGTGTTCAGTACTGTTGTTTGGTGTTCAGTACTGTTGTTTGGTGTTCAGTACTGTTGTGTGTTTGGTGTTCAGTACTGTTGTGTGTTTTGTGTTCGGTACTGTTGTTTGGTGTTCAGTACTGTTGTTTGGTGTTCAGTACTGTTGTGTGTTTAGTGTTCAGTACTGTTGTTTGGTGTTCAGTACTGTTGTGTGTTTGGTGTTCAGTACTGTTGTGTGTTTGGTGTTCAGTACTATTGTGTGTTTGGTGTTCAGTACTGTTGTTTGGTGTTCAGTACTATTGTGTGTTTGGTGTTCAGTACTGTTGTTTGGTGTTCAGTACTATTGTTTGGTGTTCAGTACTGTTGTTTGGTGTTCAGTACTCACTGGTGTTCCCTTTCTCTTGGATTCTCTGGAATTTCCTCGGTTTCCACTGAGAATTTCTTCAATACCTCACATACATCCTTGTGGTTCTTGGTCAGTTTTCCTCCACCGGTGATATGATCCCGTCATTTACAGTCTTTGAAACAGTTTTTGGTTTAGACTTGACTTTTGTTACTCTGTCATTCCCAGACTGCCACTCAACTTTTGTTCTCTTTCTTTGATATTCATCACTTGTCAATCTGCCCAATTCTCCGTTTTCTTCTGTCTTTTGCTTTTGGTAGTCTTTCCAGGTCTTCCTTTTGTTTTATTCTCTCTTCTTCTTGTGATGAAGTTCTCTGCCTCTCGGAACTCTTTAGAGACTCAGGTATCACATTTGTTGCAGTTTCCTTCCACACTGCACTCCAGTCAAGGTGCTCTCGACCTTTAAACTATCTTCTGAAATATAGTTTCTGCCAGTCCCATCTACTGCTCCATCTTCGGTGTTTACTTCAACATGGTATTCACAATTCAGCACTGTATGCTTGTTACCACATAACAGCCGCTCATATTCTGTCACGTTTCTCACATGTCGGTATAATAAATATTACATCCAGTCTTGTTGGCATATTACCTCTCTCTCTCTCTCTCTCTCTCTCTCTCTCTCTCTCTCTCTCGTTGTGTCCTTTACGTGTTGACAAAATTCTCCCTCACCGTCTCCATCGTCTTAGTCCTCCTCGTCTCTGGTGCCCCGTGTGGGTTCCTCATCTTCTAGTCTGTGTCTGATGAGTTGAAATCTCCAATGATTAGTAGCTTTTCTTTGGTTACCTGGGCTGGTCTTGGTTCCTCTGGTGTCAACCATAACTCTGTTGCTGTCTTCATGGTCCTGTGTATATGTGTGTGTGTGTTCTCACCTATTTGTGGTTGCAGGGGTTAAGTCACAGTTCTTGGCCCCGCTTCTTCAATGATTGCTACTAGATACACTCAATACTTCATGAGATTTATCGTATCTCTTGTTAGAGGTATATATAGATCCTGCCTCCACTAAAGCACTTTCCTGATTGTTCCACTTCTTGACAGCTGCCTGACTGAAGAACATCCCTGTGACTCATCCGAGTTTTTAACTTCCAGCTGTGACCCTTTGACCCATGCATGTCAGGAGAATTGATAGGGAACAGTGTAGTAAAGAAAGCGAATGCCAGACTGAAGTTCCTGTATAGACAAGCGCAGTGTCTACCTACTGAGGCTCGTAGGACCCTATGTCTAGCCCTTACACAATTTAAACAATGCCATATGGATTACGCTTGCTCTTCATGGTAATCTGCCTTGACAAAAAAACTGAAAGATAGACTGCAAATCACCCAGAACAAAATCGTAAGATTCATCCTGGGGCTGGGACCAAGAGAACATGTAGGCCAGGATGAATTACAGCAGTTGGATATGCTGAATGTTGAAGACAGAGTAAAACAACTGAAGCTAAATCATGTTTATAAAATTGCTCACAAACAATGTCCAGAATATCTTGCTGTCAATTTTGTCAAGGTTGGGAACCAAAGCAATCATAGTACTAGGGGGAGAGAGCACAACTTTGTAGTACCCACAGTCAGTGGCCAGGCTTCAAACACCTTTTATTGTACAGCAATAAAGGAATGGAACAGACTACCCACAAATGTCAAGGCCAGTCATAGCTTGAACCAGTTCAAGAAGACTGCCAAAAAGTGTCTGATGAATGAAGCAACAGAAAGGGAGGGGAATGATTTTCTATTTTTTAGCTAAAATACGTGTAAATTTTACCTTATCCCTAGTAATGACCCTCGTATTGTAGATAGTCTTAATGACCCTCGTGTAGTAGATAGTCTTAATGACCCTCGTATTGTAGATAGTCTTAATGACCCTCGTGTAGTAGATAGTCTTTTTAGTATGATAATAAGATGTTATCTTCATTATAGAATAATAAGAAAATATTATAACCTTTATATTATAATAATAAGGTAAAAGGACCCCAATGGAAATAAGTCACTCTGTCTGACTTTTTTGGGTTATCCCAGGTTCTCTACACATATGCTGCTATGTATGATAATTCTATGTAACTGTATTGTGTATACCTGAATAAATTTACTTACTTACTTACTTACTTACCCCTTGTTGCTGTGTCCCATCTCTAGCACATTCTGTCCTTATCCACCTTGTCAATTCCTCTCAGTATTTTATATGTTGTTATCACGTCATCCCTATCTCTCCTGTTCTCAGTGTCGTCAGGTTGATTTCCCTTAACCTATCCTCATAGGACATACCCATGAGCTCCGGGACTAGTCTTGTTGCAAACCTTTGCAATTTCGTTAATTTTCTGAAATGCTTGACCAGGTGCGGATTCCAGACTGGTGCTGCATACTCCAATATGGGCCTGACGTACACGGTGTATAGTGTCTTGAATGACTCCTTACTCAGGTGGCGAGCCGCTATTCTTAGGTTTGCCAGGAGCCCATATACTGCAGAAATTATTTGGTTGATGTGCGCTACATGAGATGTTCCCGGTGTTATACTCACCTCAAGATACTTTTCCTTTAATGAGGTTTACAGTGTTTGGTCCCGTCGCCTGTACTCAGTCTGCGGTCTTCTTTGACCTTCCCACAATCTTCACGACTTTGTCGGGTTAAACTCCAAGAGCTAGTGTGTGTGTGTGTGTGCGCGTGTGTGTGTGTGTGTGTGTGTGTGTGTGTGTGTGTGTGTGTGTGTGTGTGTGTGTGTGTGTGTGTGTGTGTGTGTGTGTGTGTGTGTGTGTGTGTGGAGCCTACTACAAGCCTGCCTCCCAGACCCAGCTCCTCGGAGTCGACCGCAAGCCGTGAAAATTACCACCTCCAGCACCTTTACTCGCTGCTCCTCCTAATCACCGCCGCGACCACTCCTCCTAGACCACCCCTCCATCAACCACGCCAATTCAACCCATCCACGCCCACTCCCTAAAGCTCACCCAACAATCTTGCGGAGGGAGAGGCATAGGGCCGTTGCTGCAGACAAGTCACCCTCTACCTACAAAATATATTTACAGGTACACGATAGGGATCTCAAGGAGGGAATATCGTCTGAGTCGGGGGAAGATGTAAGAAATATTACCTGGGATCTTACCCCTGGAGGATACGCCTTTTAAAGCGTCTCTCAAGAAGGATATAATTTCCATAAAATAACCATAGATTCTTGCCGGTGATTACGACTGAACATCACTGAACAAAGCTTATTACAGTAAAAGTATTGCCTAGGATGGTTGCTCCTTGTTTATAAGATAATATATGTGTTGAAAGCTTATATCGCGCGTCAACTGCAACAGTAGAGGCGGAATATATCGGCGATAATAACTTTCAATCGAGTGGTTTTTGAAGTTAATGACTCTTGGTATACTTTTATTATTTTTGAGGGATATACGTGGGTATGCTGGTGATCCCTCACGTGTGTGTGTGTGACAGGCCACTCTTCTTGCCTCACCTTCATGCTCGCACCTTCATGCAATGTTCACTGATTGTTTAACTCACCTTCCTGCAATGTTCACTGTTTTATTCACCTTCCTGCAAGGAAGGTTTGAGAACGGAGAGGTTGGTGATGGAGGTGGAGAGGGAAGGGGTTGGGGATGAAGGTGGAGAGGGAAGGGTTTGGGGATGAAGGTGGAGAGGGAAGGGGCTGGGGTTGAAGGTGGGGAGGAAAGGGGTTGGGGATGTAGATGGAGAGAGAAGGGGTTGGGGATGAAGGTGGAGAGGGAAGGGGTTGGGGATGAAGGTGGAGAGGGAAGGGGTTGGGGATGAAGGTGGGGAGGGAAGGGGTTGGGGTTGATGGTGGGGAGGGAAGGGGTTGGGGATGAAGGTGGAGAGGGAAGGGTTGGTGATGAAGGTGGAGAGGGAAGGGGTTGGTGATGAAGGTGGAGAGGGAAGGGGTTGGTGATGAAGGTGGAGAGGGAAGGGGTTGGTGATGAAGGTGGAGAGGGAAGGGGTTGGTGATGAAGGTGGAGAGGGAAGGGGTTGGGGATGAAGGTAGAGAGGGAAGGGGTTGGGGATGAAGGTGGGGAGGGAAGGGGTTGGTGATGAAGGTGGAGAGGGAAGGGGTTGGTGATGAAGATGGAGAGGGAAGGGGTTGGGGATGAAGGTGGAGAGGGAAGGGGATGGGGATGAAGGTGGGGAGGGAAGGGGTTGGGAATGAAGGTGGAGAGGGAAGGGGTTGGTGATGAAGGTGGAGAGGGAAGGGGTTGGGGATGAAGGTGGAGTGGTAAGGGGTTGGGGATGAGGTGGAGAGGGAAGGGGTTGGTGATGAAGGTGGAGAGGGAAGGGGTTGGGGATGAAGGTGGAGAGGGAAGGGTTTGGGGATGAAGGTGGTGAGGGAAGGGGCTGGGGTTGAAGGTGGGAAGGGAAGGGGTTGGGGATGTAGATGGAGAGGGAAGGGGTTGGGTATGAAGGTGGAGAGGGAAGGGGTTGGGGATGAAGGTGGGGAGGGAAGGGGTTGGGGATGAAGGTGGAGAGGGATGGGTTTGGGGATGAAGGTGGAGAGGGAAGGGGTTGGGGATGAAGGTGGAGAGGGAAGGGGTTGGGGATGAAGGTGGGGAGGGAAGGGGTTGGGGATGAAGGTGGAGAGGGAAGGGGTTGGGGATGAAGGTGGAGAGGGAAGGGGTTGGGGATGAAGGTGGAGAGGGAAGGGGTTGGGGATGAAAGTGGAGAGGGAAGGGGTTGGGGATGGAGGTGGAGAGGGAAGGGGTTGGGGATGTAGGTGGAGAGGGAAGGGGTTGGGGATGAAGGTGGAGAGGGAAGGTGTTGGTGATGAAGGTGGAGAGGGAAGGGGTTGGGGATGAAGGTGGAGAGGGAAGGGGTTGGGGATGAAGGTGGAGAGGGAAGGGGTTTGGGATGGAGGTGGAGAGGGAAGGGGTTGGGGATGAAGGTGGGGAGGGAAGGGGTTGGGAATGAAGATGGAGAGGGAAGGGGTTGGGGATGAAGGTGGAGAGGGAAGGGGTTGGGGATGAAGGTGGAGAGGGAAGGGGTTGGGGATGAAGGTGGAGAGGGAAGGCGTTGGGGATGAAGGTGGAGAGGGAAGGGGTTGGGGATGAAGGTGGAGAGGGAAGGGGTTGGGGATGAAGGTGGAGAGGGAAGGGGTTGGGGATGAAGGTGGAGAGGGAAGGGGTTGGGGATGATCTCAGTAGTAGTAACCAGTTACCAGTAACCAGTGTACCAGTAGATGACTCACTACCAACCGTCTCTGCGTGAATCACTGTCTGTATTCATATTGCTGCTGACCATAGCAGGATTTCAAACACCCCCTCACATATGGGCACTGTGAGTTAGTTAGTCTTACGATAGAGAGCAGAGAGGCAGGCCGGCTGTGGCGCTTCCCATAGTTCCGTCGTTATAATATACGTACTACCAGCCTACGTGAGTATTTTTACCCAATCCACGTTTCGAACCCCACATGACAATGAAGGTGGAGAGGGAAGGGGTTGGGGATGCAGGTGGAGAGGGAAGGGGTTGGGGATGAAGGTGGAGAGGGAAGGGGTTGGGGATGAAGGTGGAGAGGGAAGGGGTTGGGGATGGAGGTGGAGAGGGAAGGGGTTGGGGATGAAGGTGGAGAGGGAAGGGGTTGGTGATGGAGGTGGAGTGGGATGGGGTTGGGGATGAAGGTGGAGAGGGAAGGGGTTGGGGATGAAGGTGGAGAGGGAAGGGGTTGGGGATGAAGGTGGGGAGGGACGGGGTTGGGGATGAAGGTGGGGAGGGAAGGGGTTGGGGATGAAGGTGGGGAGGGAAGTGGTTGGGGATGAAGGTGGGGAGGGAAGGGGTTGGGGATGAAGGTGGGGTGAAAGTGGGGAGGGAAAGGGTTGGGATGAAGGTGGGGAGGGAAGGGGTTGGGGATGAAGGTGGGGAGGGAAGGGGTTGGGGATGAAGGTGGGGAGGGGAGGGGTTGGGGATGAAATTGGGGGTGAAGGTGGGGGTGAAGGTGGGGTGGGAAGGGGTTGGGGATGAAGGTGGGGGTGAAGGTGGGGTGAAGGTGGGGAGGGAAGGGGTTGGGGATGAAGGTGGGGGTGAAGGTGGGGAGGGAAGGGGTTGGGGATGAAGGAGGGGGTGAAGGTGGGGGTGAAGGTGGGGAGGGAAGGGGTTGGGGATGAAGGTGGGTGTGAAGGTGGGGGTGAAGGTGGGGAAGGAAGGGGTTGGGGATGAAGGTGGGGTGAAGGGGGTGAAGAAAACTCAACTAAGAGTGAATCGCAGGATAAATGGAGGAGAGCTTGTGGGTGGTACACTTGTGGTACAGGTGTGGTATATGTGGTACAGTTGTGGTAAGTGTGGTACAGTTGTGGTAAATGTGGTTCCGAGTGTGAATTATGATATACCTTTCTCGCCTATGTTTCAAGGACTACAGTTTACGGGACTTCCAGTATTCCCAGTAATTTAGATGTTGAAACGAATTTATACGGTAAGATAAGATAAGATTTCGTTCGGATTTTTAACCCCGGAGGGTTAGCCACCCAGGATAACCCAAGAAAGTCAGTGCGTCATCGAGGACTGTCTAACTTATTTCCATTGGGGTCCTTAATCTTGTCCCCCAGGATGCGACCCACACCAGTCGACTAACACCCAGGTACCTATTTGCTGCTAGGTGAACAGGATAACAGGTGTAAGGAAACGTGCCGAAATGTTTCCACCCGCCGGGAATCGAACCTGGGCCCTCCGTGTGTGAAGCGGGAGCTTTAGCCACCAGGCCACCGGGCCACCCAATGTGTGACTGATGGTCCTCCGTCCCTACCCTCTGCAGTGTCTCCCAGGAGCCTTCAAGACGACAGTCAATATGTAGCAGTATCCCATTGACAATTACACTGTTGTGATCCTTTAATGTTAAGTTCTCTTGACATTGTCACTCCCAGGACTTGCACAATTAACTTTCTCTCTGTAGACTGATAGATAAAAAAATCCCCTAAGTGAACATCATTTTGTTGTCTGTAGCTCACTGAAAGACTTGATTTATATCTGCTTGAAGATTAGCTGTCTTCGATGGACGTCAGTCTCTTAGAGATTCTGGTGTCATCAGCAAAAAGATGTTATGGCACTATGATTTATGTTGTTGTTTTTGTCGGATATCAGAATGAGGAACAGAGGAGGAGGCAGAGAGAGTACTGTGCCTTGAGGAACACAGCTTTTCACTCTCATTCTCCGCCTTTATTTATTATTACTACTACTACTGCTATTACTACTGCTATTGCTACTACAACTGCTACTCTGCTACTACCACCACTACTACTGCTGCTACTACCACTAATACTACTACTACTACCACTACTGCTACTGCTACTACCACCACTACTACTACCACTACTGCTACTGCTACTACCACCACTACTACTACAACTACTGCTACTACTACTACTACTACTACCACTACTCCTACCACTATTACTGATGTTGATACCACTACTACTACTACTACTACAACTACTACTACTGCTACTACCACTACTACTACTACTACTACTACTACCACCATCACTACTATTGCTACTACTACTACTACTCTCTGGGTTCCATTTCTTAAGGCGCTAAATACATATTCGCCCATTTCTCCCATTCCTTGTGCGCTCATTTTTTTGCGCTCTCACAACAATGTTTTGCGCTCTCACAACAATGTTTTGCGCTATCACAACATTATTTTGCGCTATCACAACATTATTTTGCGCTATCACAACATTGTTTTGCGCTATCACAACATTATTTTGCGCTATCACAACATTGTTTTGCGCTCTCACAACATTGTTTTGCGCTCTCACAACAATGTTTTGCGCTATCACAACATTATTTTGCGCTATCACAACATTATTTTGCGCTATCACAACATTATTTTGCGCTATCACAACATTATTTTGCGCTATCACAACATTATTTTGCGCTATCACAACATTATTTTGCGCTATCACAACATTGTTTTGCGCTCTCACAACATTGTTTTGCGCTCTCACAACATTGTTTTGCGCTCTCACAACAATGTTTTGCGCTCTCACAACATTGTTTTGCGCTCTCACAACATTGTTTTGCGCTCTCACAACAATGTTTTGCGCTCTCACAACAATGTTTTGCGCTCTCACAACATTGTTTTGCGCTCTCACAACATGGTCGTAGTTGCCGAAGCTACACTAACTAGCGTGAAAGGGAGGATCGACCTGCTGGAAGTTGTTCAACTGTTGTGATTCCAGGTGACTGGCAGTTTTGCTTCTTGGGAGCCGTTCAGAGATTTCCATAGTGTGTGACGTAGCGCTGCGGGTCTGTAGTGTTGTCGAGATTTTCGTGATTGAACAAGTTGTGAGAGCAGTTGCCTTGCGATGAAATGTGAATGCATCTTCTGATTGGCTTCAAACTTTCAGGTCTGTGGTATCTGACTTAGGGAAAATGTCGAGTTGTTACTGGCCAGTTTAGGGGTCAGTAACAATTCTAAATTTTCCACATTAGTTAGTTCTATAATTTTTTTTATATGTAAAATTTTTAGAGAATTTAAAACTGAGCATCAATATGAAAAGAAAACTGGAAGAATTTTTTTTTTTTTACTTTCCATAGCGGTGTGAAGTTTGTACATCAACGCCTTTATGAACGCTGAGACACACTGCACATATCCATGTATCATCAACGCTGAGACACACTGCATATATCCATGTATCATCAACACTGAGACACACTGCACATATCCATGTATCATCAACGCTGAGACACACTGCACATATCCATGTATCATCAACACTGAGACACACTGCACATATCCATGTATCATCAACGCTGAGACACACTGCATATATCCATGTATCATCAACACTGAGACACACTGCACATATCCATGTATCATCAACGCTGAGACACACTGCACATATCCATGTATCATCAACGCTGAGACACTGCATATATCCATGTATCATCAACGCTGAGACACTGCATATATCCATGTATCATCAACGCTGAGACACACTGCACATATCCATGTATCATCAACGCTGAGACACTGCATATATCCATGTATCATCAACGCTGAGACACACTGCACATATCCATGTATCATCAACGCTGAGACACTGCATATATCCATGTATCATCAACGCTGAGACACTGCATATATCCATGTATCATCAACACTGAGACACACTGCACATATCCATGTATCATCAACGCTGAGACACACTGCACATATCCATGTATCAACAACGCTGAGACACACTGCATATATCCATGTATCATCAACGCTGAGACACATAAAATATCAAATAAAACTTTGATATAAAGTTAATAATAAATGCAACAATAAGGATATTTATTGGAAATATTGAGTAATTACTTTTTTGATAATTTTTAACAACAGTTGCCAGACTCTTGAGTGGACTGAGATAATATTCCTATATATCGTGAAGATGTTAACGTTAAGCTCCTGGACCTCTTGGGAAAGTTGGGATGTATCGCCTTAGTCTGGAACGTAAGTTGAGGTGCAGCTCTAATTCTTGGGGTGTTAAGTTAGGTGTGGGAGGAGCTGGGATGATAGGTTACCTGGGATAACTTTCTTGGTTACCGCAACCACTGGTAAATGTTGCTTTTTCTAAGCCATGATGGTGGCTAGGACAGTGAGGGGACCAGGGAGGAGGAGAGAACAGCGGGGAGACCAGGGAGGAGAGAACAGCGGCGAGACCAGGGAGGAGAGAACAGCGGCGAGACCAGGGAGGAGGAGACAACAGCGGGGAGACCAGGGAGGAGGAGAGAACAGCGGGGAGACCAGGGAGGAGGAGAGAACAGCGGGGAGACCAGGGAGGAGGAGAGAACAGCGGGGAGACCAGGGAGGAGGAGAGAACAGCGGGGAGACCAGGGAGGAGGAGAGAACAGCGGGGAGACCAGGGAGGAGAGAACAGCGGCGAGACCAGGGAGGAGAGAACAGCGGCGAGACAAGGGAGGAGGAGACAACAGCGGGGAGACCAGGGAGGAGGAGAGAACAGCGGGGAGACCAGGGAGGAGGAGAGAACAGCGGGGAGACCAGGGAGGAGGAGAGAACAGCGGGGAGACCAGGGAGGAGAGAACAGCGGCGAGACCAGGGAGGAGGAGACAACAGCGGGGAGACCAGGGAGGAGGAGAGAACAGCGGGGAGACCAGGGAGGAGGAGAGAACAGAGGGGAGACCAGGGAGGAGGAGAGAACAGCGGGGAGACCAGGGAGGAGGAGAGAACAGCGGGGAGACCAGGGAGGAGGAGAGAACAGCGGGGAGACCAGGGAGGAGGAGAGAACAGCGGGGAGACCAGGGAGGAGGAGAGAACAGCTGGGAGACTAGGGAAGAGGAGAGAACAGCGGGGGGATCAGGGCGGAGGAGAGAACAGCGGGGAGACCTGGGAGGAGGAAAGAACAGTGGGGGGACCAGGGAGGAGGAGAGAACAGCGGGGTGACCAGGGAGGAGGAGAGAAAAGCGGGGAGACCAGGGAGGAGGAGAGAACAGCGAGGAGACCAGGGACGAGGAGAGAACAGTGGGGAGACCTGGGAGGAGGAGAGTACAGTGGGGGGACCAGGGAGGAGGAGAGAACAGTGGGGAGACCAGGGAGGAGAAGAGAACAGCGGGGAGACCAGGGAGAAGGAGAGAACAGCAGGGAGACCAGGGGGGAGGGGGAGAGAACAGCGGGGAAACCTGGGAGGAGGAGAGAACAGCGGGGAGACCAGGGAGGAGGAGAGAACAGTGGGGAGACCAGGGATGAGAAGAGAACAGCGGGGAGACCAGGGAGGAGGAGAGAACAGCAGGGAGACCAGGGGGAAGGAGGAAAGAACAGTGGGGAGATCTGGGAGGAGAGAACAGCGGGGAGACCAGGGAGGAGGAGAGAACAGCTGGGAGACTAGGGAGGAGGAGAGAACAGCGGGGGGATCAGGGCGGAGGAGAGAACAGCGGGGAGACCTGGGAGGAGGAAAGAACAGCGGGGGGACCAGGGAGGAGGAGAGAACAGCGGGGTGACCTGGGAGGAGGAGAGAACAGCAGGGAGACCTGGGAGGAAGAGAGAACAGCGGGGAGACCAGGGAGGAGGAGAGAACAGAGGGTGGATCACCGAGGAGGAGAGAACAGCGGGGAGACCTGGGAGGAGGAGAGAACAGCGAGGGGACCAAAGAGGAGAAGAGAACAGCGGGGAGACCTGGAAGGAGGAGAGAACAGCGGGTTGACCAGGGAGGAGGAGAGAACAGCGGGGAGACCAGGGAGGAGGAGAGAACAGCGGGGAGACCAGGGACGAGGAGAGAACAGTGGGGAGACCTGGGAGGAGGAGAGTACAGTGGGGGGACCAGGGAGGAGGAGAGAACAGGGGAAGACCTGGGAGGAGAGAACAGCGGGGAGACCTGGGAGGAGGAGAGAACAGCGGGGAGACCTGGGAGGAGAGAACAGCGGGGTAGACAAGGGAGGAGGAGAGAACAACTGGGAGACCAGGGTGGAGGAGAGAACAGCGGGGGAATCAGGGAGGAGGAGAGAACAGCGGGGAGACCTGGGAGGAGGAGAGAACAGCGGGGAGACCAGGGAGGAGGATAGAACAGCGGGGAGACCTGGAAGGAGGAGAGAACAGTAGGGAGACCTGGGAGGAGGAGACAACAGCGGGGAGATCAGGGAGGAGGAGATAACAGAGGGGAGATCAGGGAGGAGGAGAGAACAGCGGGGAGACCAGGTAGGAGGAGAGAACAGCAGGGAGACCTGGGAGGAGGAGAGAACAGCGGGGGGGCCAGGGAGGAGGAGAGAACAGCGGGGAGACCTGGGAGGAGGAGAGAACAGCGGGGAGACCTGGGAGGAGGAGAGAACAGCGGGGAGACCTGGGAGGAGGAGAAAACAGCGGGGAGACCTGGGAGGAGGAGAGAACAGCGGGGAGACCTGGGAGGAGGAGAGAACAGCGGGGAGACCAGGGAGGAGGAGAGAACAGCGGGGGGACCAGGGAGGAGGAGAGAACAGCAGGGAGACCTGGGAGGAGGAGAGAACAGCGGGGGGACCAGGGAGAAGGAGAGAACAGCGGGGGGGACCAGGGAGGAGGAGAGAACAGCGGGGGGACCTGGGAGGAGGAGAGAACAGCGGGGAGACCTGGGAGGAGAGAACAGAGGGGAGACCTGGGAGGAGGAGAGAACAGCGGGGAGACCTGGGAGGAGGAGAGAACAGCGGGGAGACCTGAGAGGAGTAGAGAACAGCGGGGAGACCTGGGAGGAGGAGAGAACAGCGGGGAGATCTGGGAGGAGGAGAGAACAGCGGGGGGACCAGGGAGGAGGAGAGAACAGCGGGGAGACCTGGGAGGAGGAGAGAACAGCGGGGGGACCAGGGAGGACTAGAGAACAGCGGGGGGACCAGGGAGGAGGAGAGAACAGCGGGGGGACCTGGGAGGAGGAGAGAACAGCGGGGAGACCTGGGAGGAGAGAACAGCGGGGAGACCTGGGAGGAGGAGAGAACAGCGGGGAGACCTGGGAGGAGGAGAGAACAGCGGGGAGAGTTGTGGGTGCTCATATAAGCAACATTTAGGAAACTCAAACTTATGACGACGCTTCGGTCTGACTTGGACCATTAACCAGTGTGACTGGTTAATGATCCGACCGAAACGTCGTCATAAGTTTGAGTTTACTAAGTGCAGGATATTTGTGCATTCTTGTAACCTCGGTATTGTGACTTAAGTCGTCAAGTGACGGGCGTAGAGGTGTGACGGATGTGACGGGGAACTTAGCTAGCTTTTGTTCCCACTACGTAACTATCATATAGAACAGTGAAGCAGCACACTGCTGGTGTATCCAGTTTGGTAATAAAGCAAATCCATTAAAGCTTCAAATTGAAATATACATAAGGAGAAGAGCAGCCAACATAGCCAAGAGGAAAACTCAAGAACATTATAACAAGCAAACGTATCTAATCACACACACATAAACACACACACACACACACATACACACACACACACACACACACACACACACACACACACACACACACACACACACACACACACACGTGAAGCAGTATCGCTGAATAGTGCTACCAGGATATAGCGTTCTAGTGGCTGTCCTAAGATATTATTAGCGGTCATCGTACGTGAGTGAATCAGTGAACATACCTACTAGAGTGTAATAGCTTTCAAGAGTGAGAATAATGTGATAAGATCAAGAATTTTACAATTTAAATTTGAATGAATTGTGAGTGAGGGAGGGTAGCAGTCAGCTGATGAGGCTGCTGGCTGCAGTGTTGACACAAAATATCCAAACAGTTAATTGGGTTAACGGTGTGATCTGAAATATTAACAAATACATATGTTAGTTGGTTATAACAGCAGTGTAGTGATAAGGTCATAAAAGAGTGATTAAGTAAATACTGAAAGTAAGAAAAAATTAGTCAATCCCCAGCTGTTGGTGTTGTGAAGGTAGCTAACATCATCAGACTTGTTATGACCATAATACTGTACAAAAGAAAAAAGAGGGAATACCAAGTCTTAAAATAAAAATAAAATAAAAACTTGAATGCATGATAAAGTTCCTGAAGGAGTTACAAAAGTGAAGGAGTTGATAGCAGCCGACCAGCAGGAACCTCCATTGTTGTGCAGACGACATCACTTGCCTATTTGTGGTTAATTTTGGTTAGTGTCTAAAGTCTCAGTGTCTCGCCCTGCTGGTTGTATGCTATACCATCACTCTCTCCCTATTTCAGTACCAGGAGATAGTGGTAACCCTGATAATGTTTAGTAAATTATCTAAATATCTCCAGGTAAACTCCAGAAGAGTTGTGTAGCCTAGTGAACCCCCCCGTGTAGCCTAGCGACCCCCCCGTGTAGCCTAGTGACCCCCCGTGTAGCCTAGTGACCCCCCGTGTAGCCTAGCGACCCCCCCGTGTAGCCTAGTGACCCCCCGTGTAGCCTAGCGACCCCCGTGTAGCCTAGCGACCCCCCCCCCGTGTAGCCTAGCGACCCCCCCGTGTAGCCTAGTGACCCCCCCGTGTAGCCTAGTAACCCCCCCTGACAGCGACAAGCTAGTAAACAAGTACGCACATACAAACACACGTGTGCACCAGTAATTATTATTATAATCAACATTAGTATATATTAATAAGGAATTGAGTGAGAAAAAATAATCCTATAATCTTCAAAAAGTAAAGTAGCCTAGTGTGCAAAGATCTGAGCCGGGAGAGTACCGGTGAACCAAGAACAACAAAGATCTGAGCCGGGAGAGTACCGGTGAACCAAGAACAACAAAGATCTGAGCCGGGAGAGTACCGGTGAACCAACAACAACAAAGATCTGGGCCGGGAGAGTACCGGTGAACCAACAACAACAAAGATCTGGGCCGGGAGAGTACCGGTGAACCAACAACAACAAAGATCTGGGCCGGGAGAGTACCGGTGAACCAAGAACAACAAAGATCTGGGCCGGGAGAGTACCGGTGAACCAACAACAACAAAGATCTGGGCCGGGAGAGTACCGGTGAACCAACAACAACAAAGATCTGAGCCGGGAGAGTACCGGTGAACCAACAACAACAAAGATCTGGGCCGGGAGAGTACCGGTGAACCAAGAACAACAAAGATCTGAGCCGGGAGAGTACCGGTGAACCAACAACAACAAAGATCTGGGCCGGGAGAGTACCGGTGAACCAAGAACAACACAGATCTGAGCCGGGAGAGTACCGGTGAACCAACAACAACAAAGATCTGGGCCGGGAGAGTACCGGTGAACCAACAACAACAAAGATCTGGGCCGGGAGAGTACCGGTGAACCAAGAACAACAAAGATCTGGGCTGGGAGAGTACCGGTGAACCAAGAACAACAAAGATCTGGGCTGGGAGAGTACCGGTGAACCAAGAACAACAAAGATCTGGGCTGGGAGAGTACCGGTGAACCAACAACAACGAAGATCTGGGCCGGGAGAGTACCGGTGAACCAACAACAATAACAAATAGTGTTAACGTGACCCCCCCTCTTTTTCAAAGAACGACAAGCTAGTAAACACACACACACACACAAACACAAGTGTATACATTTAATATTATATAGTACATATTAGTGTATATTAATAAGGAATTGATTGTGAAATTTTTTTTATAATCTTCAAAAGAGTAGCGTAGCATAGTGTGCGCACGCACACCCATACACCCACATCCACACACACCCACACACACCCACACACACCCACACACACCCACACACACCCACACACACCCACACACACCCACACACACCCACACACACCCACACACACCCACACACACCTACCCACACACACACACACACACACACACACACACACACACACACACACACACACACACACACACACACACACACACATTGTTTGCCACAAGGTTAGTTCCAGAGCTAAGGGGAATGTCCTATGAAGAAAGATTAAGGGAAATCGGCCTGACGACACTGGAGGACAGGAGGCTCAGGGGAGACATGATAACGACATATAAAATACTGCGTGGAATAGACAAGGTGGACAAAGACAGGATGTTCCAGGGAGGGGACACAGAAACAAGAGGCCACAATTGGAAGTTGAAGACACAAATGAGTCAGAGAGATAGTAGGAAGTATTTCTTTAGTCTTAGAGTTGTAAGGCAGTGGAATAGCCTAGAAAATGACGTAGTGGAGGCAGGAACCATACACAGTTTTAAGACGAGGTTTGATAAAGCTCATGGAGCGGGGAGAGAGAGGGCCCAGTAGCAACCGGTGAAGAGGCGGGGCCAGGAGCTAAGACTCGACCCCTGCAACCACAAATAGGTGAGTACAAATAGGTGAGTACACACACACACACATCACACATACACACACACAAATCACACACACACACACACACACACACACACACATAACACACACACACAACACACACACACACACACACATACACACACACACACACACACACACATTGCCAGACTCACACATACACTCCCCCCTCCCCCACCGACATCTCACTCCTTCACCTGATCCCTCCCCTCCCTCTTTCACCCTCCCCCTCCCCACCTCTCCCTCCTTCCCCCCTCTCCCTCTCCCACTCACCCACTTGCTTCACTCTCCTTCCCACTCCCCCTCCCCACTACTCTCCCACATAGCCACAGTTCCTCCTCTACCCCCCCCCCACACTCTGACATACACAATACTAACCTAACATACAGAATTACATAGGTTTCCCACTCTGAGGTAATCAGGATAAAACAAAAATGGGTTGCCAGAGAGCAACAAGAAAAACCAAGGGACAGGAGGAGGAAACTGCATAGGAAGATTGGGCAGCAGAGCTCACAAAAAGGGAACATGAATGGGAAAAGAAACCAGAAGAACTTAGCATGAGAATGGAAGAGAGGATAGACATGGAAAGTAGGAAGTGGGAGGTGCAAGTCAAAGCAGCAGAGGCCAGGATACAGAGTTTAGAAGAGGAACTGAAAAATCTGAAACAGCCTAAAGAACTAAAGAACATTTTGGGATTGACAACAGAGACTGCTACCTCAGTCACAAATAAGGGGACTGTAGGGAAAGAAGGAGCAAAACTGCATGTAGAAGCTCAAACAGTGGAGACTGTAGTAAATGAAAGAGCTAAGCTATATGTGGAGGCCCTAACAGACCACAGCAGAGCCCAGGGAAAGCCGAGAAGGGAAAATGACAGGCCACTGAGCCCAAGTACATTAGCTAGTGAAACTGAAGAAAGGAAAGCTGCAATGGAGGAAATCAAATTGAATGAGGGGATACACAGGGATATGCAGTGGGAGAATGAAAGGGTGAGGTCAGTCTTTGTGTATGGGCTCCAGGAAGTTGAAGGGGAAACATATGAAGCAAGAAAACAAGGGGAAAAAAAGCAATTGAAAGCATCATGAAAGCAATAGGAGAAGACATGACCCAGCTGGAAAATTTTCGGAGAATAGGGGGGTTTGTAAAAAAAAGAACCCGGCCAGTGAAAGTGACCTTCAAGGCAGAATCGACTCGGAACAGGATCCTGCAGGAGAAAGCACGATTAAGGGACATGCCGGCATACAGGAAGGTGTATCTCGACCGCGACAGAACACAATCAGAAAGGCAGAAACAGAGAGAGATGGTACAAAGGCGAAAGGAGGAAAGAGAGGGGATGGAGAAGCCAGACAGGAGATCCCAGACACAGGAAGATCAAATACAGCCTCCCTCACAACTTCCTATAGAAGCCTCCCAACCAGGTCAACCCCAGTGCAACCAAACACTAAACCAAAACACCCATGCCACATCCAATGCCCCCACCCACTGCATTACAAACTCCACCCCCACAGCAACCACCCATAGTTCCTTATCAGGTCTCCCACTTCCCCAACCCCAATACACCTCCCAGACCACAATCTTAGAAAAGAAGTTGAAGGTGTGGTATACAAATGCAGATGGAATAACAAATAAGTATGAGGAGTGGCACAAAAGAATCAAGGAGACATCCCCAGACATAATAGCACTCACAGAAACAAAACTCACCAGAATAATGACAGATTCAATCTTTCCATCCGGATATCAAATCCTCAGGAAAGACAGAGGGAGGAGAGGGGGAGGAGGAGTTGAACTGCTCATTAAAAACCAGTGGGGGTTTGAGAAAATGGAAGGAATGGATGGCACGGGCGAAAGGGACTACTTATTAGGAACAATCCAGTCTGAGGGACATGAGATTATAATTGCAGTAATGTACAACCCACCACAGAACTGCAGGAGGCCAAGAGAAGAATACGATGAGAGCAACAGAGCAATGGTCGACACACTAGCCGAGGTGGCCAGGAGAGCACACATGGGGGGAGCAAGTTACTAGTTATGGATGATTTCAATCACAAGGAGATTGACTGGGAAAACCTGGAGCCCCATGGGGGTCCCGAAACATGGAGAGCCAAAATGATGGATGTGGTACTGGAAAACCTCATGCATCAACATGTTAGAGACACTACCAGAGAGAGAGGAGAGGATGAACCAGCGAGACTGGACCTTATATTCACCTTGAGTAGTTCTGACATCGAGGATATCATGTATGAAAGGCCCCTGGGAGCTAGTGATCATGTGGTTCTGTGCTTCGACTACATAGTTGAGCTCCAAGTGGAGAGAGCAGCAGGAATAGGGTGGGAAAAACCAAACTACAAAAGGGGGAACTACTCAGGCTTGAGGAACTTCTTTCAAGACATTCAGTGGGAGAGGGAACTGACAGGAAAACCAGTACAAGAAATGATGGACTATGTGGCAACAAAATGCAAGGAGGCAGAGGAGAGGTTTGTTCCCAAGGGAAACAGAAATAATGGGAAGAACAGAACGAGTCCTTGGTTCACCCAAAGGTGTAGGGAGGCAAAAACTAGGTGTACTAGAGAATGGAAAAGGTACAGAAGACAGAGAACTCAGGAAAACAAAGAGATTAGCCGAAGAGCCAGAAACGAATATGCACAGATAAGAAGGGAAGCTCAGCGGCAATACGAAAATGACATAGCATCGAAAGTCAAGACTGACCCAAAGCTGTTGTACAGCCACATCAGGAGGAAAACAACAGTCAAGGACCAGGTAATCAGACTGAGGAAGGGTGATGGGGAATTCACAAGTAACGACCGGGAGGTATGTCAGGAGCTCAACACAAGATTTAAAGAAGTATTTACAGTGGAAACCAGTAGGACTCCAGGAATTCAGAGCAGGGGGGTGCACCAGCAAGTGCTGGATGAGGTACATATAACCAAGGAGGAGGTGAAGAAGCTGCTATGCGAACTTGACACCTCAAAGGCGGTGGGACCAGACAACATCTCTCTGTGGGTCCTTAAAGAGGGAGCAGAGACATTGTGTGTACCATTAACAAAGATCTTCAACACATCATTTGAAACTGGGCAACTCCCCGAGGTATGGAAGATGGCAAATGTAGTCCCAATTTTTAAAAAGGAAGACAGACATGAGGCACTAAACTACAGACCTGTATCACTAACGTGTATAGTATGCAAGGTCATGGAGAAGATAATCAGGAGGAGAGTGGTGGAGCACCTGGAAAGAAACAAGTGTATAATTGACAACCAGCATGGTTTCAGGGAGGGAAAATCCTGTGTCACAAACCTACTAGAGTTTTATGACAAGGTGACAGAAGTAAGACAAGAGAGAGAGGGATGGATCGATTGCATTTTTTTGGACTGCAAGAAGGCCTTCGACACAGTTCCTCACAAGAGGTTACTGCAAAAGCTAGAAGATCAGGCACACATAACAGGAAAGGTACTGCATTGGATAAGAGAATACCTTACAGGGAGGCAACAACGAGTCATGGTACGAGACGAGGTGTCAAAGTGGGCGCCTGTGACAAGCGGGGTTCCACAGGGGTCAGTCCTAGGACCTGTGCTGTTCTTGGTATATGTGAATGACATAACGGAAGGGATAGACTCAGAAGTGTCCTTCTTTGCGGACGATGTGAAGTTAATGAGAAGAATAAAATCGGATGAGGATCTGGCAGGACTACAAAGAGACCTGGACAGGCTACAAGCCTGGTCCAGCAACTGGCTCCTTGAGTTTAACCAAGCCAAATGCAAAGTCATGAAGATTGCGGAAGGGCAAAGAAGACCGCAGACACAATATAGTTTAGATGGCCAAAGTCTGCAAACCTCACTCAAGGAAAAAGATCTGGGGGTGAGTATAACACCGAGCATATCTCCTGAGGCGCACATCAATCAGATAACTGCTGCAGCATACGGGCGCCTGGCAAACCTACGGATAGCGTTCCGATACCTCAGTAAGGAGCCGTTCAAGACTCTGTATACCATTTACGTCTGGCCCATACTGGAGTATGCAGCACCAGTTTGGAATCCACACCTAGTCAAGCACGTCAAGAAATTAGAGAAAGTGCAAAGGTTTGCAACAAGACTAGTCCCAGAGCTACGGGGATTGTCCTATGAAGAAAGGTTGAGGGAAATCGGCCTGACGACACTGGAGGCCAGGAGGGTCAGGGAAGACATGATAACGACATATAAAATACTGCGCGGAATAGACGAGGTGGACAAAGACGGGATGTTCCAGAGATGGGACACAGACACAAGAGGTCACAATTGGAAGTTGAAGACTCAGATGAATCAAAGGGATGTTAGGAAGTATTTCTTCAGTCATAGAGTAGTCAAGCCGTGGAATAGCCTAGAAAGTGACGTAGTGGAGGCGGGAACCATACATAGTTTTAAGGCGAGGTATGATAAAGCTCATGGAGCAGGGAGAGAGAGGACCTAGTAGCAATCAGTGAAGAGGCGGGGCCAGGAGCTATGACTCGACCCCTGCAACCACAAATAGGTGAGTACAAATAGGTGAGCACACACACACACACACACACACACACACACACACACACACACACACAAACACACACACACACACACACACACACACACACACACACACACACACACACACACATACACACAAACACAAACACACACACACACACACACACACACACACACAAACACACACACACACACACACACACACACACACACACACACAAACACACACACACACACACACACACACACACAAACACACACACACACACACACACACACACACACACACACACACACACACACACACACAAACACACACACACACACACACACACACACACACACACAAACACACACACACACACACACACACACACACACACACAAACACACACACACACACACACACACACACACACACAAACACACACACACACACACACACACACACACACACACACACACACACACACAGCAACAACCCATAGTTCCTTACCAGGTCTCCCACTTCCCCAACCCCAATATACTTCCCAGACCACAGTCTTAGAAAAGAAGTTGAAGGTGTGATACACAAATGCAGATGGAATAACAAACAAGTATGAGGAGTGGCACGAAAGAATCAAAGAGACATCCCCAGACATAATAGCACTCACAGAAACAAAACTCACCAGAATAATAACAGATTCAATCTTTCCATCCGGATATCAAATCTTCAGGAAAGACAGAGGGAGGAGAGGGGGAGGAGGAGTTGCACTGCTCATTAAAAACCAGTGGGGTTTTGAGAAAATGGAAGGAATGGATGGCATGGGCGAAAGGGACTACTTAGTAGGAACAATCCAGTCTGAGGGACATAAGGTGATAATTGCAGTAATGTACAACCCACCACAGAACTGCAGGAGGCCAAGAGAAGAACACGATGAGAGCAACAGAGCAATGATCAACACACTAGCCGAGGTGGCCAGGAGAGCACACATGGGGGGAGCAAAGTTACTAGTTATGGGTGATTTCAATCACAAGGAGATTGACTGGGAAAACCTGGAGCCCCATGGGGGTCCCGAAACATGGAGAGCCAAGATGATGGATGTGGTACTGGAGAACCTCATGCATCAACATGTTAGAGACACTACCAGAGAGAGAGGAGAGGATGAACCAGCAAGGTTGGACCTTGTATTCACCATGAGTAGTTCGGACATCGAGGGTATCATGTATGAAAGGCCCCTGGGAGCTAGTGATCATGTGGTTCTGTGCTTCGACTACATAGTTGAGCTCCAAGTGGAGAGAGTAGCAGGAATAGGCTGGGAAAAACCAAACTACAAAAGGGGGAACTACTCAGGCATGAGGAACTTCCTTCAAGACATTCAGTGGGAGAGGGAACTGACAGGAAAACCAGTACAAGAAATGATGGACTATGTAGCAACAAAATGCAAGGAGGCAGAGGAGAGGTTTGTTCCCAAGGGAAACAGAAATAATGGGAAGAACAGAACGAGTCCTTGGTTCACCCAAAGGTGTAGGGAGGCAAAAACTAGGTGTACTAGAGAATGGAAAAGGTA
>NC_091306.1:12156638-12261638 GCF_038502225.1 Cherax quadricarinatus | reverse complement strand
TACACATGGTTTGACAAGGTTAAGGATCCCTAGCTTTATTGACAAGCTATTTACAGGTTAAGGATTCCTAACTTTATTGACAAGCTAAGAGCTGTTACCTACATCAGCTCATTTGAAAGCATTTTTATTGTTATGAGACATACAAGTAGGGAACAGGATGAAGTTGGAGCCATCTGTGGGCCAGCATTTTCATTTGATCAACTGACGTTATCTCGTTGACATCATTATGCTGAACGAATGTGTTCCATACTCGAGTCATCCTGGGTATGTATGATCTCAGATGGAGTGATGTTCTGGAGAAGGGTACAGCCAGAGTGAAGTTGCTGCTTTCTGCCCGTCTTGTGGCATAAAAGCTTGTTTCGCGCTGTCCTCGAAGTGGATCCAAGTGTGGTATTTTGACAATATTGGCCTTGTACATAACAGTAAGGCCACCCACATCCCTCCTATGTTGAAGGCTCTGCTGAAATGACAGATCCATCCAGGATGGGTCCAGGCGAGAGATGAGACGTCTTGCTCTGTTCTCTACTCTGTCAAGCAGTCGCAGATGAGAGGGGGGACAGGCAGACCAAGAAAGTGGAGCATACTCAAGGTGTGAGCGTACTTGTGCCTCGTACAGTATCTTGCAACCCCTACTGTCAAGCAGATGCGAGATACGGCGAAGTGCTGTAAGCTTCCTGGCTGCCTTGTTTGCAAGATTTACAACATGGTTCTTCATGGTTAGTTTGGAGTCAAATTTCACCCCAAGGATATCAACTTCTTCTCCAGGTGCCAACATCCTCCCATTCATCCTTACTACTGCACCAGCATTACCATCATGGTGCCTAGAGACGATCATCATTTGCGTTTTCTCAGGTGCAAATGTTACTTGCCATCTATTTCCCCAAGCTGATATAGCTCTCAGCTGGTGATTGATGTAGCTTAGAGCAGCTGGCATTTCTTCTCTTGGATAAGTGAATGTCAGTGTACAGTCGTCTGCATATGCATGTGATTCTGGGATGAGATGAAGAAGGTCGTTGAAGTAGACATTCCATAACAGTGGACCCAGCACACTTCCTTGTGGAACGCTTGCCCCAATAGGATGTCTTGCTGATTCCGTTCCATTGAGGACTACACTTAGAGATCTACCATGAAGGTAATCACTGAGGAGACATAGCGTAGAGCCTGCAATTCCCAGTGCTTGAAGTTTTGCTAAGAGGCCCTGGTGCCACACCCGGTCGAAAGCGCCAGCAATGTCCAGTGCTACCACACAGCTGACTTTGGATTCATCCAATGACTGGTGCCACTTAGTGGAGAGGTTTAACAACAGATCAGCAGCAGAGTAACCTTTCCTGAAGCCATATTGACGATCACAAAGTAGTGAGTGGTAGTCAAAAAAATCTGTCATTTGTCTTGAGATTATTGTCTCAAGGATCTTACCAGTGATTGACAGGAGTGACACTGGTCTGTAGTTGCTGATTTCTGCTCTGCTCTTCTTTTTGTGAACAGGGACTACATTTGCCTCTTTCCATGGAGAGGGCCATTTGCACTGTACTAGGCAGTGCTGAAAGATGCGAGTTAGAGGTGCTGCTAGCTGGTCTGCACATCTTCTCAACAATCTTGGGCTCAACTTGTCTGGGCCCACAGCCTTTTCTTGGTCAAGTGATTTAAGAAGGAAATGCACCTCCTCCTGCCTTATTGTCACCCCTGACAGTTTTGACACAGTTCTTGCAGCTAGCCAAGGAGGGTCCCTTGCTGGATCAGGAACTTGCATTTTGGTAGCAAAGTGTTCAGCAAAGAGGTCCGCTTTCTCTTGACTACTAGTAGAGGTGGTCCCATCCTGTCGATTTAGAGGTGGAATAAGTTCATCAGGCAGATAACCTTGTCTGTCCTTGACCAGGGACCACCAGGTTTTGGAGCCTACCCTACCTGATGCTAACTTTCTTTTAGTGTCCAACTCCCATTTAGCAATGGCCCACTTTTGAACATCACCCATATGCCTACAGGCTTGCATGTGCAAGTTCCTGTTATAGGTGGTAGGATGTCTCTTATACCTTCGCCATGCTTTGTACTTAGCAGTAGCAGCCTCTCTACAACGAAAGCCAAACCAAGGCTGATCTGTAGGCTTTGTCACATATTGCCGGTGAGGAATGTGTTCTTGTTGCAGATTAAGGATGTGTCCAGTGAAGGCTTTCACTTGGTTGTCAACATCCCCCTGGAGAAGAGCATTCCAGTCGGTGGTGGCGAGCTCAGAGCAAAGGGCTGGCCAATTACCTCTTTCCCATAGCCAGGTTGTGCGTGTGGACTCCTCACCTCGTTCTGTTGGGATCTTAAGTGTGGTGAAAACAGCCTTGTGGTCAGACGATCCAACGTACCCGAGGGGTTGACAAGTGACTATGCCTTCTGCCAGATCACTCACTACTGGGTCAAGGGAGGAGCCAGAGATATGAGTAGGGAAATCAACAAAGTTTCTCATGTCAAACACTGCAAGAAGGTCATCAAAGTCCCTCTGTATAAGGTGCTGGTTGAGGTCACCAACAATTATAATATGTTGACAGTTGTGTTGTAGCAGAAGGGAGTCAATATTTTCCATTAGGAAGTTGATAGGGTCTGCATGTTGCCACTGAGGTCTGTACATTGCACATGCTAGTACAGAGGTACTAGTGTTTATACAGAGCTTGAAGAACATCATTTCAAGATGTGTAGGGGTGGCAACATCTATGTGCTGGGCATGAACACTTTTAGAGAAGCACACAGCAACACCACCTCCTTGCCCTTGCCTGTCTCTTCTCTTCTCTTCTCTCTCTCTTCTTCTCTCTCTCTCTCTCTCTCTCTCTCTCTCTCTCTCTCTCTCTCTCTCTCTCTCTTGCTCTCTCTCTTCTCTATCTCTCTCTCTTGCTCTCTCTCTTGCTCTCTCTCTCTCTCTTGCTCTCTCTCTCTCTTGCTCTCTCTCTCTCTTGCTCTCTCTCTCTCTTGCTCTCTCTCTCTCTTGCTCTCTCTCTTGCTCTCTCTCTCTCTTGCTCTCTCTCTTGCTCTCTCTCTCTCTTGCTCTCTCTCTCTCTTGCTCTCTCTCTCTTGCTCTCTCTCTCTCTTGCTCTCTCTCTCTCTTGCTCTCTCTCTCTCTTGCTCTCTCTCTATCTTGCTCTCTCTCTTGCTCTCTCTCTCTCTTGCTCTCTCTCTCTCTTGCTCTCTCTCTCTCTTGCTCTCTCTCTCTCTTGCTCTCTCTCTCTCTCTCTCTTGCTCTCTCTCTCTCTTGCTCTCTCTCTTGCTCTCTCTCTCTCTTGCTCTCTCTCTCTCTTGCTCTCTCTCTCTCTTGCTCTCTCTCTCTCTTGCTCTCTCTCTCTCTCTTGCTCTCTCTCTCTTGCTCTCTCTCTCTCTCTTGCTCTCTCTCTCTCTCTTGCTCTCTCTCTCTTGCTCTCTCTCTCTCTCTTGCTCTCTCTCTCTCTTGCTCTCTCTCTCTCTTGCTCTCTCTCTCTCTCTTGCTCTCTCTCTCTCTTTTGCTCTCTCTCTCTCTTGCTCTCTCTCTCTTGCTCTCTCTCTCTCTTGCTCTCTCTCTCTCTTGCTCTCTCTCTCTCTTGCTCTCTCTCGTCCCCATTTTCCCTTCTAACTCTCCCCTCTCCTACTCTTCCCTTCACTCTCTCTCCCCCTCTACCTTTCCCTTCTCTCTTCTCTCACAAAAAAAAAAAATGGTGGGGACTCGCAGGAACCAAGGATCAGATGAGAATGGTTCGGGTAGGGAGGAGTGGATGGAGGAGCAGTGGAAAAGGATGGAACAAGAGTGGGAGAGAAAATTAGGAGAGCTTTCTGAAAAAATGGAGAAAGAGCTCTCTGTGAAATTGGAAAGGAGGTTGGAGAAGGAGACAAAGAATTGGGAGGCACAAGTCGAAACTGCAGTAGCCAAGATAAGGGTCCTAGAAGTTGAGATAAATAGGCTGAAGCGAGTTACAGGGGCAGTGACCAGAGAAGACACAGCATATGAAGCTGCGAGGCCGAACAGGAAGGAAGGAATTATGAATTATGCTAAGGTCACATCAATCTGCCAAGGAGGACCAAGGAGTGAAAGGGAAGATCAGCTGGTTGCAGATGGAGAGGGTGATAGGTCGAATGCTGAGGCACAACAAGGCTATCAAGAGCCACTGGAAAAAATCAAGGGAGAAACTGACCACATACAGGCAGGATCCAGAGTCACAGAGGGTGAGGCAATGGGAGGAAGAAAGGGCAAAATCAGTGTTTATCCATGGGCTTCAGGAGAGAGAGGAAAGGACACACACTGAAAGGAAGCAGGAAGAAAGAAAGGAGATTGAGAAAATCATCACGGAAATAGGTGAAGAGATGGACGAGACTGTAAATTTTCAGAGAATAGGGGGGTACTCGAAGGGGAGAAACCGACCAATCAAGCTGATTCTCAGGACGGAAACAGTGCGGAACAGGATCCTCCAAGAGAAACCACGATTGAAATACTCGGAAGAGTACAAGAGGGTGTTCCTAGACAGAGACAGAACAAAATCAGAACGACAGCAGCTGAGGGAGAGGACAAAAAAGCGAAAGGAGCTAGGAAAAGAGACAAGGAGGGAACCAGCAGAGGTCAATCAGAGCAGGACAGAACAGCAAGGGCAAGCACACACACAACTACTCTCAGAACCATACAACCTATCACACCATCCCAACACACACTACAATCCATACCCACAGCCTCCACCCAACACCGAGCTATAGAATCCCACAGTATGCCACCAGGTCTCCCACCCTCACAGGCCCCCCAAACCACAGTGTTGGAAAGGAAACTGAAGGTATGGTACACAAACGCTGATGGAATAACAAATAAGTGGGAGGAGTGGCACGAAAGAGTCAAAGAAGCATCACCGGACATCATAGCTCTCACAGAAACCAAGCTTACAGGTATGATAACAGATGCCATCTTTCCAACGGGATACCAAATCCTGAGGAAAGACAGAGGGAACAGGGGGGGTGGAAGAGTGGCATTGCTGATCAAAAATCGCTGGAATTTTGATAAGCTGGAGAGAGGAGATAGCGGAGAAGAAAGTGATTACATAGTGGGAACACTTCACTCTGGAGGTCCCAAGGTGGTAATAGCAGTGATGTATAACCCACCACAGAACAGCAGGAGGCCAAGGCAAGAGTACGACGAGAGCAATAGAGCGATGGTTGACACACTGGCTAGAGTGGCCAGAAGAGCTCATGCATGCAGGGCAAAGCTCCTGATCATGGGTGACTTTAACCACAAGGAGATCGATTGGGAGAACTTGGACCCACATGGGGGCCAAGATACATGGAGGGCTAAGATGATGGAGGTGGTACTGGAGAACTTCATGTACCAACACGTAAGGGACACTACAAGAGAGAGAGGAGAGGATGAACCAGCAAGGCTGGACTTAGTATTCACCTTCAGTAGTGCAGATATCGAGGACATCACATATGAAAGACCCCTTGGGGCCAGTGACCATGTGGTTTTAAGCTTCGAATACACAGTAGAGCTACAAGTGGAGGGAGAAGCAGGAAGGCCAGGACGAATGAAGCCAAACTACAAGAAAGGGGACTACACAGGAATGAGGAACTACCTGAACGGGGTTCAGTGGGACAGAGAACTGGCAGGGAAGCCAGTTAATGAGATGATGGAATATGTAGCAACAAAATGCAAGGAGGCTGAGGAGAGGTTTGTACCCAAGGGTAACAGGAGTAATGAAAAAGCCAGGATGAGCCCATGGTTTACCCAAAGGTGCAGGGAGGCAAAAACCAAGTGTGCTAGGGAATGGAAGAAATATAGAAGGCAAAGGACCCAGGAGAATAAGGAGAACAGTCGTAGAGCCAGAAACGAATATGCACAGATAAGAAGCGAGGCCCAAAGACAATATGAAAATGACATAGCAGCGAAAGCCAAATCTGACCCGAAACTGTTGTACAGCCACATCAGGAGGAAAACAACAGTCAAGGACCAGGTAATCAGGCTAAGGAAGGAAGGAGGAGAGACAACAGGAAATGACCGTGAAGTATGTGAAGAACTCAACAAGAGATTCAAAGAAGTGTTCACAGAGGAGACAGAAGGGACTCCAGAAAGACGGAGAGGTGGGGCACACCACCAAGTGCTGGACACAGTGCACACAACCGAGGAAGAAGTGAAGAGGCTTCTGAGTGAGCTAGATACCTCAAAGGCAATGGGGCCAGATAACATCTCCCCATGGGTATTGAGAGAGGGAGCAGAGGCGCTATGTGTACCCCTAACAACAATATTCAATACATCTATCGAAACAGGGAGATTGCCTGAGGCATGGAAGACAGCAAATGTAGTCCCAATCTTTAAAAAAGGAGACAGACATGAAGCATTAAACTACAGACCAGTGTCACTGACATGTATAGTATGCAAAATCATGGAGAAGATTATCAGGAGAAGAGTGGTGGAACACCTAGAAAGGAATGATCTCATCAACAGCAGCCAGCATGGTTTCAGGGACGGGAAATCCTGTGTCACAAACCTACTGGAGTTCTATGACATGGTGACAGCAGTAAGACAAGAGAGAGAGGGGTGGGTGGATTGCATTTTCTTGGACTGCAAGAAGGCGTTTGACACAGTTCCACACAAGAGATTGGTGCAAAAACTGGAGGACCAAGCAGGGATAACAGGGAAGGCACTACAATGGATCAGGGAATACTTGTCAGGAAGACAGCAGCGAGTCATGGTACGTGGCGAGGTGTCAGGGTGGGCACCTGTGACCAGCGGGGTCCCGCAGGGGTCAGTCCTAGGACCAGTGCTGTTTCTGGTATTTGTGAACGACATGATGGAAGGAATAGACTCTGAGGTGTCCCTGTTTGCAGATGACGTGAAGTTGATGAGAAGAATACACTCGATCGAAGACCAGGCAGAACTACAAAGGGATCTGGACAGGCTGCAGACCTGGTCCAGCAATTGGCTCCTGGAGTTCAATCCCACCAAGTGCAAAGTCATGAAGATTGGGGAAGGGCAAAGAAGACCGCAGACGGAGTACAGTCTAGGGGGTCAGAGACTACAAACCTCACTCAAGGAAAAAGATCTTGGGGTGAGTATAACACCAGGCACATCTCCTGAAGCGCACATCAACCAAATAACTGCTGCAGCATATGGGCGCCTAGCAAACCTCAGAACAGCATTCCGACATCTTAATAAGGAATCGTTCAGGACCCTGTACACCGTATACGTTAGGCCCATATTGGAGTATGCGGCACCAGTTTGGAACCCACACCTAGCCAAGCACGTAAAGAAACTAGAGAAAGTGCAAAGGTTTGCAACAAGACTAGTCCCAGAGCTAAGAGGTATGTCCTACGAGGAGAGGTTAAGGGAAATCAACCTGACGACACTGGAGGACAGGAGAGATAGGGGGGACATGATAACGACATACAAAATACTGAGAGGAATTGACAAGGTGGACAAAGACAGGATGTTCCAGAGATTGGACACAGTAACAAGGGGACACAGTTGGAAGCTGAAGACACAGATGAATCACAGGGATGTTAGGAAGTATTTCTTCAGCCACAGAGTAGTCAGTAAGTGGAATAGTTTGGGAAGCGATGTAGTGGAGGCAGGATCCATACATAGCTTTAAGCAGAGGTATGATAAAGCTCACGGCTCAGGGAGAGTGACCTAGTAGCGATCAGTGAAGAGGCGGGGCCAGGAGCTCGGACTCGACCCCCGCAACCTCAACTAGGTGAGTACAACTAGGTGAGTACACACACACACACACTCATACACATACACTCACACACACACATACACACACACACACACATACACACACACACATACATACACTCACACACTCATACACATACACACACACACATACATACACACTAACACACACACACACATACACACACACGCACACACACACACATACACACACACACACATATACGCGCAAACATACACACACCAGTACCAGTGAAGTGACGGGGCCAGGAGCTATGACTCAACCCCTGCAACCATAATTAGGTGAGTATAATTAGGTGAGGTGTGTACACACACAGCTGTGACCGGCCCCTGCAACCACAAATAGGTGAGTAGGCACACACACAGGTAAGGGCCAGGAGCTGAGTCTCAACCCACGTAAACACAATTGAATGAGTTTCCACACAAGAGCAACGAGCGTGAACGGGAACACCTTAGATTTGCCGCCAGAAGTGTATATAACACACTTTACCCTTTACACTTTACTGCACATTTGTGAACAAATAAAATCTCTCACCAACAGAGGTTCACAAGGCAGGACAGTTATGTGAAAAATATAAAGAAAATGAAACAGCAGCAGGTCCATAGACTGGACTTTGAGAAAGCCATCGACGACATGCCCATGCACTCAGCCCCAAGCCCAGACTCTGTGTTCATTAAAAACTGCAAGAAGCCCCTCTCACGGGCTTTAAGTATGCTATGGAGAAGGAGCTTAGACACAGGTGAGATTCCACAGTCACTAAAAACAACAGATATAGCCCCACTCCATAAAGGTGGCAGCAAAGCAGAAGCTAAGAACTATAGACCAATAGCTTTAACGTCCCACATCATAAAAATCTTTGAAAGAGTTCTAAGAAGCAGGATAGCAAACCACCTGGACTCCCCAAAATTGCACAACCCAGGGCAACATGGTTTCAGAGCAGGTCTCTCCTGCCTTTCGCAACTGCTTGACCACTATGATATGGTCCTAGATGCACTGGAAAACAAACAGAATGAGGATGTAGTATACACAGACTTTGCAAAAGCTTTTGACAAGTGCGACCATGGTGTAATAGCACACAAAATGCGTGCTATAAAGGGATAACCGGCAAAGTAGGCAGATGGATCTTCAACTTTCTAACCAATCGCACACAAAGAGTAGTGGTAAACAAAGTTAAATCAGAAGCTGCCATAGTGAAGAGCTCTGTCCCACAAGGCACAGTACTCGCACCTATTTTGTTCCTTATTCTCATATCAGACATAGACAGAGATGTAAACCATATCTACTGAATCATCCTTTGCAGACGATACTAGGATCTGCATTGAGTGTCATCCATTGAGGACACGGCAAAGCTCCAAGAAGATATAAACCAAGTTTTCCAATGGGCAACGGAGAACAATATGATGTTCAATGAAGACAAATTCCAACTACTCCGTTGTGGAAAACTGGAGGAAATAATAACTAGAACTGAGTATACTACAAACTCCAATCACACAATAGAGCGGAAAAGTAATGTGAGAGACCTGGGAGTGGTAATGTCAGAGGATCTCACCTTCAAGGATCACAACAATGCCACTATCACATCATCTGCGAGGAAACTGATAGGATGGATAATGAGAACATTCAAGACAAGAGATGCTAAGCCAATGACGATCCTTTTCAAATCACTTATTCTCTCTAGGCTGGAATACTGCTGTACATTAACATCCCCATTCAAGGCAGGTGATATTGCAGAGCTGGAGAATGTGCAGAGAACCTTTACTGCACATATAAGTTCCATCAAACACCTAAACTACTGGGAGCGCCTGGAAGCACTTGACTTGTACTCACTAGAGCGCAGGCGAGAGAGATATATCATAATCTACACATGGAAGATTCTGGAGGGACTGGTCCCTAATATACACACAGCAATCACTCCATACGAAAGCAAAAGACTTGGCAGGCGATGCAACATACCTCCAGTGAAAAGTAGTGGCGTCACTGGTACACTAAGAGAAAACACAATAAGTGTCCGGGGCCCTAGACTGTTCAACAGCCTCCCACCAGCAATAAGGGGCATTACGGGAAGACCCCTGGTTGTCTTCAAGAGGGAACTGGACAGATACGTAAAATCGGTGCCGAATCAGCCGGGCTGTGGTTCGTACGTTGGATTGTAGTACCAGTCTTGTTTATGTTGCATCAGGTAGACAAGCCACAACCACTTGTTTTCCAACTAATTATAAGTAAATAAAACGAATGGCTGCAGGGAGAGTGCATGGAGAGTGTATAGAGAGTGCGTGGAGAGTGCAGGGAGAGTGCATGGAGAATGCATGGAGAGTGCAGAGAGAGTGCAGGGAGAGTGCAGAGAGAGTGCATGGAGAGTGCATGGAGAATGCATGGAAAAACACTGACGCCAGAGACATAGGGAAGCCGAGGGACGCCGAGGGACTCCTTGGGAACTCCGAGGGGCGCCTAGAGACGCAGAGGGATACCAGAAATGCAATATTATTCATTTCTTGATAGACGAAGGGAAGTGCGTTTCTTGTGTGATGTAATTCATTCCAACAGTATTGTGGCCTCCTTCAATTTCTTTATATATTTTTTTCCTCAGTTTTGACTTGACCATGGTTCAGGAGGGACCGAAACGTCGTCATAGAGTTCCTCTCCTAAGTGCGGGTTTGTGGTGAATTGTTCCAGCCAAAGTAATGAGATTTTTTATTCTCAATAACATTCTCTGAGGCGTGAAGGTTCCAGTGGTGTTATTAACACTGAGACGACCCACTATACCTGAGCTGGGAGACTTCAGTAGTGTCAGCCTGAGCTGGGAGACTTAAGTAGTGTCAGCCTGAGCTGGGAGACTTCAGTAGTGTCAGCCTGAGCTGGGAGACTTAAGTAGTGTCAGCCTGAGCTGGGAGACTTCAGTAGTGTCAGCCTGAGCTGGGAGACTTAAGTAGTGTCAGCCTGGGCTGGGAGACTTCAGTAGTGTCAGCCTGAGCTGGGAGACTTCAGTAGTGTTACCTTGTGTGACGAATGGCTTTGAAAACCGACAAGCTGAAGATTGAGACACTTATGCAACATATGGGAATCTTTATTGAGGAAACGTTTCGCCACACAGTGGCTTCATTAGTCCAATACAAAGTAGAAAGGTGTAAGGAGAGGAGGAGTTTGAGGTAATCAGTCCCTCAGCCTGGAGTCGATGTGTTCAGTCCATCAATCTTGTAGAATGTACAGCATAGGGCCGTAGATGTGGCTTATATACTGTAGTCAGGTGAGGCGAAGCAGGAGGCGGCGGGTCATAGTGGTACCATCCACTAGTCGAAGTAGGTCTTCGTCCAAAGGTTACACTGATTACCTCAAACTCCTCCTCTCCTTACACCCTTCTGATTTGTATTGGACTGATGAAGCCACTGTGTGACGAAACGTTTCCCCAATAAAGACTCCCATATGTTGCATAAGTGTCTCAATCTTCAAAGTATCACCCTGAGCTGGGAGACTTCAGTAGCGTCAACCTGGGCTGGGAGACTTCAGTAGCGTCAACCTGGGCTGGGAGACTTCAGTAGCGTCACCCTGAGCTGGGAGACTTCAGTAGCGTCAACCTGGGCTGGGAGACTTCAGTAATGTCATCCTGAACTGGGAGACATTGAGTGGGAGACTGAGTGGGCTAGTGAGGATAACATTAAACCATACCATCAAGTGCCGTATCAGCTACGACAGTTTCAGAAGTATTACACTGGTGAGGTTAATGGTGTTGAGGTAGACACGTTAATAATCTCAATGTGAGGTAGACATTTAAAGAGTGGATGATAGTATACTGAATGGTGTCCTGGACACGGCAATATAGTGGGTGGTGTCCTGGACACGGCAGTATAATGGGTGGTGTCCTGGACACGGAAGTACAGTGGATGGTGTCCTGGACACGGCAATATAATGGGTGGTGTCCTGGCCACGGCAGTATAATGGGTGGTGTCCTGGACACGGCAGTATAGTGGGTGGTGTCCTGGACACGGCATTATAGTGAGTCTTGTCCTAGACACTGCAATATAACGGGTAGTGTCCTGGACACGGCAGTATAGCGAGTGGTGTCCTGGACACGGCAGTATAATGGGTGGTATTCTAGACACAGCAATATAATGGGTGGTGTCCTAGACACGACAATATAATGGGTGGTGTCCTGGACACGGCAGTATACCGGGTGGTGTCCTGAATACGGCAGTACACTGGGTGGTGTCCTGGACAGGGCACTACACTGGGTGGTGTCCTGGACAGGGCAGTACACTGGGTGGTGTCTTGGACAGGGCAGTACACTGGGTGGTGTCCTGGACAGGGCAGTACACTGGGTGGTGTCCTGGACGGGGCAGTACATTGGGTGGTGTCCTGTACAGGGCAGTACACTGGGTGGTGTCCTGGATACGGCAGTACACTGGGTGGTGTCTTGGACAGGGCAGTACACTAGGTAGTGTCTTGGACAGGGCAGTACAATGAGTAGTGTCTTGGACGGGGCAGTACACTGGGTGGTGTCCTGGACACGGCAGTACACTAGGTGGTGTCCTGGACAGAGAAGTACACTGGGTGGTGTCCTGGACAGAGCAGTACACTGGGTGGTGTCCTGGAAACGGCAGTACACTGGGTGGTGTCCTGGACAGGGCAGTACACTGGGTGGTGTCCTAGACAGGGCAGTACACTGGGTGGTGTCCTGGACAGGGCAGTACACTGGGTGGTGTCCTGGACAGGGCAGTGCACTGTGTGGTGTCCTGGACAGAGCAGTACACTGGGTGGTGTCTTGGAAAGGGCAGTACAATGGGTGGTGTCTTGGACAGGGCAGTACACTGGGTGGTGTCCTGGACAGGGCAGTACACTGAGTGGTGTCCTGGACAGGGCAGTACACTGGGTGGTGTCCTGGACAGAGCAGTACACTGGGTGGTGTCCTGGACAGGGCAGTACACTGGGTGGTGTCCTGGACAGAACAGTACACTGGGTGGTGTCCTGGACAGGGCAGTACACTGGGTAGTGTCTTGGACAGGGTTGTACACTGGGTGGTGTCCTGGACAGGGCAGTACACTAGGTGGTGTCCTGGACAGGGCAGTACACTGGGTGGTGTCCTGGAAAGGGCAGTACACTGGGTGGTGTCCTGGACAGGGCAGTACACTGGGTGGTGTCCTGGACAGGGCAGTACACTGGGTGGTGTCCTGGTCAGGGCAGTACACTGGGTGGTGTCCTGGACAGAGCAGTACACTGGGTGGTATCCTGGACAGAGCAGTACACTGTGTGGTGTCCTGGACAGGGCAGTACATTGGGTAGTGTCTTGGACAGGGCAGTACACTGGGTGGTGTCCTGGACAGGGCAGTACACTGGGTGGTGCCCTGGACAGAGCAGTACACTGGGTGGTGTCCTGGACAGGGCAGTACACTGGGTGGTGTCTTGGACAGGGCAGTACACTGGGTGTTGTCCTGGACAGGGCAGTATACTGGGTGGTGTCCTGGACAGGGCAGTACACTGGGTGGTGTCCTGGACAGGGCAGTACACTGGGTGGTGTCCTGGACAGGGCAGTACACTGGGTGGTGTCCTGGACAGAGCAGTACACTGGGTGGTGTCCTGGACAGGGCAGTACACTTGGTGGTGTCCTGGACAAAGCAGTACACTGGGTGGTATCCTGGACAGGGCAGTACACTGTGTGGTGTCCTGGACAGGGCAGTACACTGGGTGGTGTCCTGGACAGGACAGTACACTGGGTGGTGCCCTGGACAGAGCAGTACACTGGGTGGTGTCCTGGACAGGGCAGTACACTGGGTGGTGTCTTGGACAGGGCAGTACACTGGGTGTTGTCCTGGACAGGGCAGTATACTGGGTGGGTCCAGGACAGGGCAGTACACTGGGTGGTGTCCTGGACAGAGCAGTACACTGGGTGGTGTCCTGGACAGGGCAGTACACTGGGTGGTGTCCTGGACAGGGCAGTACACTGGGTGGTATCCTGGACAGGGCAATACACTGTGTGGTGTCCTGGACAGGGCAGTACACTGGGTGGTGTCCTGGACAGGACAATACACTGGGTGGTGTCCTGGACAGGGCAGTACACTGGGTGGTGTCTTGGACAGTGAAGTACACTGGGTGGTGTCCTGGACAGGGCAGTACACTGGGTGGTGTCCTGGACAGGGCAGTACACTGGGTGGTGTCCTGGACAGAGCAGTACACTGGGTGGTGTCCTGGACAGGGCAGTACACTGGGTGGTGTCCTGGACAGGGCAGTACACTGGGTGGTATCCTGGACAGGGCAATACACTGTGTGGTGTCCTGGACAGGGCAGTACACTGGGTGGTGTCCTGGACAGGACAGTACACTGGGTGGTGTCCTGGACAGGGCAGTACACTGGGTGGTGTCTTGGACAGTGAAGTACACTGGGTGGTGTCCTGGACAGGGCAGTACACTGGGTGGTGTCCTGGACAGGGCAATACACTGTGTGGTGTCCTGGACAGGGCAGTACACTGGGTGGTGTCCTGGACAGGGCAGTACACTGGGTGGTGTCCTGGACAGGGCAGTACACTGGGTGGTGTCCTGGACAGGGCAGTATACCTCAGATAAGACTGTTTTGAGCTGAGGTGAACTGGGATAACAGATCTTAGCTTGTAATTTCAACCTTGTAAAAAGCAAAAATATATCACAATACTGGAGCAGTGGAGCGTAGCATCATCCCCGCCTCCCATCCCCGTCTCATCCTCATCTCATCTCAGTCTCATCCCCGTCTCATCCCCGCTTCCCATCCCCCTGTCTTGCAAAGTGCACTCACCATCCTCGCTTCAAAACTCAACTTCAACCATCTGGGATCCCTGAATACTTTCATGAATACCAGATGGACGCCCTTGTGCTCTAACACAAGACAAATTCACGCTTAGCCTTCCACACAGTATTGACAGAGAAAGTCATACACTGCCCTCCTCACAGTATTGAGGGAGGGAACCATACACTGCCCTCCACACAGTATTGACAGAGAAAGTCATACACTGCCCTCCTCACAGTATTGAGGGAGGGAACCATACACTGCCCTCCACACAGTATTGACAGAGAAAGTCATACACTGCCCTCCTCACAGTATTGAGGGAGGGAACCATACACTGCCCTCCACACAGTATTGACAGAGAAAGTCATACACTGCCCTCCTCACAGTATTGAGGGAGGGAACCATACACTGCCCTCCACACAGTATTGACAGAGAAAGTCATACACTGCCCTCCTCACAGTATTGAGGGAGGGAACCATACACTGCCCTCCACACAGTATTGACAGACAAAGTCATACACTGCCCTCCACACAGTATTGACAGACAAAGTCATACACTGCCCTCCACACAGTATTGACAGACAAAGTCATACACTGCCCTCCTCACAGTATTGAGGGAGGGAACCATACACTGCCCTCCACAGAGTAGTAAGGGAGGGATCCAAACACTGCCCTCCACACAGTAGTGAGGGAGGACGCCATACAATGCCCTCTACACAGTAGTGAGGGAGGGAGCCATATACTGCCCTCCACACAGTACCGAGGGAAAGAGCCATATACTGCCCTCCACACAGTAGTGAGGGAGGGAACCATACACTGCCCTCCACACAGTAGTGAGGGAGGGAGCCATACACTGCCCTCCACACAGTAGTAAGGGAGGGAGCCATACACTGCCCTCCACACAGTAGTAAGGGAGGAAGCCATACACTGCCCTCCACACAGTAGTGAGGGAGGGAGCCATACACTGCGCTCCACACAGTAGTGAGGGAGGGAGCCATACACTGCCCTCCATACAGTATTGAGGGATGGAGCCATACACTGCCCTCCACACAGTAGTAAGGGAGGGAGCCATACACTGCCCTCCACACAGTAGTGAGGGAGGGAGCCATACACTCCTCTCCACACATTAGTAAGGGAGGGAGCCATACACTGCCCTCCACACAGTAGTGAAGGAGGGAGCCATACACTGCCCTCCACACAGTAGTGAGGGAGGGAGCCATACACTCCTCTCCACACAGTAGTAAGGGAGGAAGCCATACACTGCCCTCCACACAGTAGTGAGGGAGGGAGCCATACACTGCCCTCCACACAGTAGTGAGTGAGGGAGTCATACACTACCCTCCACACAGTAGTGAGGGAAGGAGCCACACACTGCCCTCCACCCAGTAGTAAGGGAGGGAGCCATACACTGCACTCCACACAGTAGTGAGGTAGGGAGCCATACACTGCCCTCCACACAGTAGTAAGGGAGGGAGCCATACACTGCTCTCCACACAGTAGTAAGGGAGGGAGCCATACACTGCCCTCCACACAGTAGTGAGGGAGGGAGCCATATACTGCCCTCCACACAGTAGTGAGGGAGAGAGCCATACACTGCCCTCCACACAGTAGTAAGGGAGGAAGCCATACACTGCCCTCCACACAGTAGTGAGGGAGGGAGCCATATACTGCCCTCCACACAGTAGTGAGGGAGAGAGCCATACACTGCCCTCCACACAGTAGTAAGGGAGGAAGCCATACACTGCCCTCCACACAGTATTGAGGGAAGGAGCCATACACTGCCCTCCACACAGTAGTGAGAGAGGGAGCCATACACTGCCCTCCACACAATAGTAAAGGAGGGAGCCATACACTGCCCTCCACACAGTAGTGAGGGAGGGAGCCCTCCACTGCCCTCCACACAATAGTAAGGGACGGAGCCATACACTTCCCTCCACACAGTAGTGAGGGAGGGAGCCATACACTGCCCTCTACACAGCACACAGTGTATGACTCCTACCTGACCATGAAGACTGGCCAAGTAGGAGCCAGAGGAACGCTCTGCGTTCATCTGGCTCCCAGATCACCTGCCTCTGTCATTAATTGTGCTCATGTAAAACAAATGAAGAAGTGAGCAGCCAGGGTTGAAACCTTTCTCTCCTTGTTCCTGTCTCACCACCCATCAGCCCCGTCCAACTCCTCTCCTTGTTCCTGTCTCACCACCCATCAGCCCCGTCCAGTTCCTCTCCTTGTTCCTGCCTCACCACCCATCAGCCCCGTCCAACTCCTCTCCTTGTTCCTGTCTCACCACCCATCAGCCCCGTCCAGTTCCTCTCCTTGTTCCTGCCTCACCACCCATCAGCCCCGTCCAGTTCCTCTCCTTGTTCCTGCCTCACCACCCATCCCCCCCGTCCAGTTCCTCTTCTTCTTCCTGCCTCACCACCCATCCCCCCCGTCCAGTTCCTCTCCTTGTTCCTGCCTCACCACCCATCCCCCCCGTCCAGTTCCTCTCCTTGTTCCTGCCTCACCACCCATCCCCCCCGTCAAATTTCTCCCCTTGTTCCTGCCTCACCACCCATCCCCCCCGTCCAGTTCCTCTTCTTCTTCCTGCCTCACCACCCCTCCCCCCCGTCCAGTTCCTCTTCTTCTTCCTGCCTCACCACCCATCCCCCCCGTCCAGTTCCTCTCCTTGTTCCTGCCACACCACCCATCCCCCCCGTCCAGTTCCTCTCCTTGTTCCTGCCTCACCACCCATCCCCCCCGTCCAGTTCCTCTCCTTGTTCCTGCCTCACCACCCATCCCCCCCGTCAAATTTCTCCCCTTGTTCCTGCCTCACCACCCATCAGCCCCATCCAGTTCCTCTCCTTCTTCCTGCCTCACCACCTATCCCCCCCCCGTCAAATTTCTTCCCTTGTTCCTGCCTCACCACCCATCCCCCCCCCGTCAAATTTCTCCCCTTGTTCCTGCCTTACCATCCATCAGCCCCATCCAGTTCCTCTCCTTGTTCCTGCCTTACCATCCATCAGCCCCGTCCAGTTCCTCTCCTTGTTCCTGCCTCACCACCCATCAGCCCCGTGCAGTTCCTCTCCTTGTTCCTGCCTTACCACCCATCAGCCCCGTGCAGTTCCTCTCCTTGTTCCTGCCTCACCACCCATCAGCCCCGTGCAGTTCCTCTCCTTGTTCCTGCCTCACCACCCATCAGCCCCGTGCAGTTCCTCTCCTTGTTCCTGCCTCACCACCCATCAGCCCCGTCCAGTTCCTTTCCTTGTTCCTGCCTCACCACCCATCAGCCCCGTCCAGTTCCTCTCCTTGTTCCTGCCTCACCACCCATCAGCCCCGTGCAGTTCCTCTCCTTGTTCCTGCCTCACCACCCATCAGCCCCGTGCAGTTCCTCTCCTTGTTCCTGCCTCACCACCCATCAGCCCCATCCAGTTCCTCTCCTTCTTCCTGCCTCACCACCCATCCCCCCCCCCGTCAAATTTCTTCCCTTGTTCCTGCCTTACCATCCATCAGCCCCGTCCAGTTCCTCTCCTTGTTCCTGCCTCACCACCCATCAGCCCCGTCCAGTTCCTCTCCTTGTTCCAGTCTCACCACCCATCAGTCCCGTCAACTTCCTCTCCTTGTTCCTGCCTCACCACCCATCCCCCCCGTCCAGTTCCTCTCCTTGTTCCTGCTTCACCACCCATCCCCCCCGTCCAGTTCCTCTTCTTGTTCGTGCCTCACCACCCATCAGCCCCGTCCAGTTCCTCTCCTTTTTCCTGCCTCACCACCCATGACCCCCGTCCAGTTCCTCTCCTTGTTCCTGCCTTACCACCCACCAGCCCCGTCCAACTCCTCTCCTTGTTCCTGTCTCAGCACCCATCAGCCCCGTCCAGTTCCTCTCCTTGTTCCTGCCTCACCACCCATCCCCCACGTCCAGTTCCACTCCTTGTTCCTGCCTCACCACCCATCCCCCCCGTCCAGTTCCTCTCCTTGTTCCTGCCTCACCACCCATCCCCCACGTCCAGTTCCACTCCTTGTTCCTGCCTCACCACCCATCCCCCCGTCCAGTTCCTCTCCTTGTTCCTGTCTCACCACCCATCCCCCCGTCCAGTTCCTCTCCTTGTTCCTGTCTCACCACCCATCCCCCCGTCCAGTTCCTCTCCTTGTTCCTGCCTCACCACCCATCCCCCACGTCCAGTTCCTCTCCTTGTTCCTGCCTCACCACCCATCAGCCCCGTCCAGTTCCACTCCTTGTTCCTGCCTCACCACCCATCAGCCCCGTCCAGTTCCTCTCCTTGTTCCTGCCTCACCACCCATCAGCCCCGTCCAGTTCCTCTCCTCGTTCCTGCCTCACCACCCATCAGCCCCGTCCAGTTCCTCTCCTTGTTCCTGCCTCACCACCCATCAGCCCCGTCCAGTTCCTCTCCTTGTTCCTGCCTCACCACCCATCAGCCCCGTCCAGTTCCTCTCCTTGTTCCTGCCTCACCACCCATCAGCCCCGTCCAGTTCCTCTCCTTGTTCCTGTCTCACCACCCATCCCCCCGTCCAGTTCCTCTCCTTGTTCCTGCCTCACCACCCATCAGCCCCGTCCAGTTCCTCTCCTTGTTCCTGCCTCACCACCCATCAGCCCCGTCCAGTTCCTCTCCTTGTTCCTGCCTCACCACCCATCAGCCCCGTCCAGTTCCTCTCCTCGTTCCTGCCTCACCACCCATCAGCCCCGTCCAGTTCCTCTCCTTGTTCCTGCCTCACCACCCATCAGCCCCGTCCAGTTCCTCTCCTTGTTCCTGCCTCACCACCCATCAGCCCCGTCCAGTTCCTCTCCTTGTTCCTGCCTCACCACCCATCAGCCCCGTCCAGTTCCTCTCCTCGTTCCTGCCTCACCACCCATCAGCCCCGTCCAGTTCCTCTCCTTGTTCCTGCCTCACCACCCATCAGCCCCGTCCAGTTCCTCTCCTTGTTCCTGCCTCACCACCCATCAGCCCCGTCCAGTTCCTCTCCTTGTTCCTGCCTCACCACCCATCAGCCCCGTCCAGTTCCTCTCCTCGTTCCTGCCTCACCACCCATCAGCCCCGTCCAGTTCCTCTCCTTGTTCCTGCCTCACCACCCATCAGCCCCGTCCAGTTCCTCTCCTTGTTCCTGCTTCACCTCCTCTCTCCCTCACATTAAACACTAAACACGCTTAACATTAAACACTCAAAACACTAAACGCACTTAACACTCTTTTTCACTGTGTACGAGTCTGTCTCGTCATCTACACTCACCGTGTTCTTCCATCTTGTTACACATTGTTCCACTAATTACCCCCACCCAGCGTGTTCTTCTATCTTGTTACACATTGTTCCACTAATTACCCCCACCCAGCGTGTTCTTCCATCTTGTTACACATTGTTCCACTAATTACCCCCACACCCAGCGTGTTCTTCCATCTTGTTACACATTGTTCCACTAATTACCCCCACCCAGCGTGTTCTTCCATCTTGTTACACATTGTTCCACTAATTACCCCCACCATGCGTGTTCTTCCATCTTGTTACACATTGTTCCACTAATTACCCCCACCATGCGTGTTCTTCCATCTTGTTACACATTGTTCCACTAATTACCCCCACCCAGCGTTTCTTCCATCTTGTTACACATTGTTCCACTAATTACCCCCACCATTCGTGTTCTTCCATCTTGTTACACATTGTTCCACTAATTACCCCCACCATGCGTGTTCTTCCATCTTGTTACACATTGTTCCACTAATTACCCCCACCCAGCGTGTTCTTCCATCTTGTTACACATTGTTCCACTAATTACCCCCACCCAGCGTGTTCTTCCATCTTGTTACACATTGTTCCACTAATTACCCCCACCCAGCGTGTTCTTCCATCTTGTTACACATTGTTCCACTAATTACCCCCAACCAGCGTGTTCTTCCATCTTCTTACACATTGTTCCACTAATTACCCCCACCCAGCGTGTTCTTCCATCTTGTTACACATTGTTCCACTAACTACCCCCACCCAGCGTGTTCTTCCATCTTGTTACACATTGTTCCACTAATTACCCCCACCCAGCGTGTTCTTCCATCTTGTCACACATTGTTCCACTAATTACCCCCACCATGCGTGTTCTTCCATCTTCTTACACATTGTTCCACTAATTACCCCCACCCAGCGTGTTCTTCCATCTTGTTACACATTGTTCCACTAATTACCCCCACCCAGCGTGTTCTTCCATCTTGTTACACATTGTTCCACTAATTACCCCCACCCAGCGTGTTCTTCCATCTTGTTACACATTGTTCCACTAATTACCCCCACCATGCGTGTTCTTCCATCTTGTTACACATTGTTCCACTAATTACCCCCACCCAGCGTGTTCTTCCATCTTGTTACACATTGTTCCACTAATTACCCCCACCATGCGTGTTCTTCCATCTTGTTACACATTGTTCCACTAATTACCCCCACCCAGCGTGTTCTTCCATCTTGTTACACATTCTTCCACTAATTACCCCCACCCAGCGTGTTCTTCCATCTTGTTACACATTGTTCCACTAATTACCCCCACCCAGCGTGTTCTTCCATCTTGTTACACATTGTTCCACTAATTACCCCCACCCAGCGTGTTCTTCCATCTTGTTACACATTGTTCCACTAATTACCCCCACCCAGCGTGTTCTTCCATCTTGTTACACATTGTTCCACTAATTACCCCCACCCAGCGTGTTCTTCCATCTTGTTACACATTGTTCCACTAATTACCCCCACCATGCGTGTTCTTCCATCTTGTTACACATTGTTCCACTAATTACCCCCACCATGCGTGTTCTTCCATCTTGTTACACATTGTTCCACTAATTACCCCCACCCAGCGTGTTCTTCCATCTTGTTACACATTGTTCCACTAATTACCCCCACCCAGCGTGTTCTTCCATCTTGTTACACATTGTTCCACTAATTACCCCCACCCAGCGTGTTCTTCCATCTTGTTACACATTCTTCCACTAATTACCCCCCACAAGAACATTATCATGTTCCTTGATTGTGTTTCTCATTTATTCACATTTTTCACTTGTTATTGAAGACCATTAAGAGTTTTATATATAGTTTGTTATTCCAAGTTCGTATACATTTTATTGCCCCGCTTGTTCCCCTCGTATTATTGTTCTCCTCGTATTATTGTTCTCCTCGTAATATTGTTCTCCCCGTATTATTGTTCTCCTCGTAATATTGTTCTCCCCGTATTATTGTTCTCCTCGTATTATTGTTCTCCTCGTATTATTGTTCCCCTCGTATTATTGTTCCCCTCGTATTATTGTTCTCCTCGTATTATTGTTCTCCTCGTAATATTGTTCTCCCCGTATTATTGTTCCCCTCTTATTATTGTTCTCCCCGTATTATTGTTCCCCTCGTATTACTGTTCTCCTCGTATTATTGTTCCCCTCGTATTATTCTTCCCCTCGTATTATTGTTCTCCCCGTATTATTGTTCCCCTCGTATTATTGTTCTCCCCGTATTATTGTTCTCCCCGTATTATTGTTCCCCTCGTATTATTGCTCTCCCCGTATTATTGTTCCCCTCGTATTATTGTTCTCCCCGTATTATTGTTCCCCTCGTATTATTGTTCTCCTCGTATTATTGTTCCCCTCGTATTATTGTTCCCCTCGCATTATTGTTCTCCTCGTATTATTGTTCCCCTCGTATCATTGTTCCCCTCGTATTATTGTTCTCCTCGTATTATTGTTCTCCTCGTATTATTGTTCTCGTATTATTGTTCCCCTCGTATTATTGTTCCCCTCGTATTATTGTTCCCCTTGTATTATTGTTCCCCTCATATTATTGTTCCCCTCGTATTATAGTTCTCCTCGTATTATTGTTCCCCTCGTATTATTGTTCTCATCGTATTATTGTTCTCATCGTATTATTGTTCTCCTCGTATTATTGTTCCCCTCGTATTATTGTTCTCATCGTATTATAGTTCTCCTCGTATTATTGTTCCCCTCGTATTATTGTTCTCATCGTATTATTGTTCTCCTCGTATTATTGTTCTCATCGTATTATTGTTCTCATCGTATTATTGTTCTCATCGTATTATTGTTCTCCTCGTATTATTGTTCTCATCGTATTATTGTTCTCATCGTATTATTGTTCTCCTCGTATTATTGTTCCCCTCGTATTATTGTTCTCATCGTATTATTGTTCTCCTCGTATAATTGTTCTCCTCGTATTATTGTTCTCATCGTATTATTGTTCTCCTCGTATTATTGTTCCCCTCGTATTATTGTTCCCCTCGTATTATTGTTCTCATCGTATTATTGTTCTCATCGTATTATTGTTCCCCTCATATTATTGTTCCCCTCGTATTATAGTTCTCCTCGTATTATTGTTCCCCTCGTATTATTGTTCTCCTCGTATTATTGTTCTCCTCGTATTATTGTTCTCATCGTATTATTGTTCTCATCGTATTATTGTTCTCCTCGTATTATTGTTCCCCTCGTATTATTGTTCTCATCGTATTATTGTTCTCATCGTATTATTGTTCCCCTCGTATTATTGTTCTCATCGTATTATTGTTCTCCTCGTATTATTGTTCTCATCGTATTATTGTTCTCATCGTATTATTGTTCTCATCGTATTATTGTTCCCCTCGTATTATTGTTCCCCTCATATTATTGTTCCCCTCATATTATTGTTCCCCTCGTATTATAGTTCTCCTCGTATTATTGTTCCCCTCGTATTATTGTTCCCCTCGTATTATTGTTCTCATCGTATTATTGTTCTCCTCGTATTATTGTTCCCCTCGTATTATTGTTCCCCTCGTATTATTGTTCCCCTCGTATTATAGTTCTCCTCGTATTATTGTTCCCCTCGTATTATTGTTCCCCTCGTATTATTGTTCTCCTCGTATTATTGTTCTCCTCGTATTATTGTTCTCCTCGTATTATTGTTCTCATCGTATTATTGTTCTCCTCGTATTATTGTTCTCCTCGTATTATTGTTCTCCTCGTATTATTGTTCCCCTCGTATTATTGTTCCCCTCGTATTATAGTTCTCCTCGTATTATTGTTCCCCTCGTATTATTGTTCTCCTCGTATTATTGTTCTCCTCGTATTATTGTTCCCCTCGTATTATTGTTCCCCTCGTATTATAGTTCTCCTCGTATTATTGTTCCCCTCGTATTATAGTTCTCCTCGTATTATTGTTCTCATCGTATTATTGTTCTCCTCGTATTATTGTTCCCCTCGTATTATTGTTCCCCTCGTATTATAGTTCTCCTCGTATTATTATTCTCCTCGTATTATTGTTCTCCTCGTATTATTGTTCCCCTCGTATTATTGTTCCCCTCGTATTATTGTTCTCATCGTGTTATTGTTCTCATCGTATTATTGTTCCCCTCATATTATTGTTCCCCTCGTATTATAGTTCTCCTCGTATTATTGTTCTCCTCGTATTATTGTTCTCCTCGTATTATTGTTCTCCTCGTATTATTGTTCCCCTCGTATTATAGTTCTCCTCGTATTATTGTTCTCCTCATATTATTGTTCTCCTCGTATTATTGTTCTCCTCGTATTATTGTTCCCCTCGTATTATTGTTCTCATCGTATTATTGTTCTCATCGTATTATTGTTTTCATCGTATTATTGTTCTCATCGTATTATTGTTCTCATCGTATTATTGTTCTCATCGTATTATTGTTCTCATCGTATTATTGTTCTCCTCGTATTATTGTTCTCATCGTATTATTGTTCTCCTCGTATTATTGTTCTCATCGTATTATTGTTCTCATCGTATTATTGTTCTCCTCGTATTATTGTTCCCCTCGTATTATTGTTCTCATCGTATTATTGTTCTCCTCGTATTATTGTTCTCATCGTATTATTGTTCTCATCGTATTATTGTTCTCGTATTATTGTTCCCCTCGTATTATTGTTCTCATCGTATTATTGTTCTCATCGTATTATTGTTCCCCTCGTATTATTGTTCTCATCGTATTATTGTTCTCCTCGTATTATTGTTCTCATCGTATTATTGTTCTCATCGTATTATTGTTCTCGTATTATTGTTCTCATCGTATTATTGTTCTCATCGTATTATTGTTCTCATCGTATTATTGTTCCCCTCGTATTATTGTTCTCCTCGTATTATTGTTCCCCTCGTATTATTGTTCTCATCGTATTATTGTTCCCCTCGTATTATTGTTCTCATCGTATTATTGTTCTCCTCGTATTATTGTTCCCCTCGTATTATTGTTCCCCTCGTATTATTGTTCCCCTCGTATTATAGTTCTCCTCGTATTATTGTTCCCCTCGTATTATTGTTCCCCTCGTATTATTGTTCTCCTCGTATTATTGTTCTCCTCGTATTATTGTTCTCCTCGTATTATTGTTCTCATCGTATTATTGTTCTCCTCGTATTATTGTTCTCCTCGTATTATTGTTCTCCTCGTATTATTGTTCCCCTCGTATTATTGTTCCCCTCGTATTATAGTTCTCCTCGTATTATTGTTCCCCTCGTATTATTGTTCTCCTCGTATTATTGTTCTCCTCGTATTATTGTTCCCCTCGTATTATTGTTCCCCTCGTATTATAGTTCTCCTCGTATTATTGTTCCCCTCGTATTATAGTTCTCCTCGTATTATTGTTCTCATCGTATTATTGTTCTCCTCGTATTATTGTTCCCCTCGTATTATTGTTCCCCTCGTATTATAGTTCTCCTCGTATTATTATTCTCCTCGTATTATTGTTCTCCTCGTATTATTGTTCCCCTCGTATTATTGTTCCCCTCGTATTATTGTTCTCATCGTATTATTGTTCTCATCGTATTATTGTTCCCCTCATATTATTGTTCCCCTCGTATTATAGTTCTCCTCGTATTATTGTTCTCCTCGTATTATTGTTCTCCTCGTATTATTGTTCTCCTCGTATTATTGTTCCCCTCGTATTATAGTTCTCCTCGTATTATTGTTCTCCTCATATTATTGTTCTCCTCGTATTATTGTTCTCCTCGTATTATTGTTCCCCTCGTATTATTGTTCTCATCGTATTATTGTTCTCATCGTATTATTGTTTTCATCGTATTATTGTTCTCATCGTATTATTGTTCTCATCGTATTATTGTTCTCATCGTATTATTGTTCTCATCGTATTATTGTTCTCCTCGTATTATTGTTCTCATCGTATTATTGTTCTCCTCGTATTATTGTTCTCATCGTATTATTGTTCTCATCGTATTATTGTTCTCCTCGTATTATTGTTCCCCTCGTATTATTGTTCTCATCGTATTATTGTTCTCCTCGTATTATTGTTCTCACCGTATTATTGTTCTCATCGTATTATTGTTCTCGTATTATTGTTCCCCTCGTATTATTGTTCTCATCGTATTATTGTTCTCATCGTATTATTGTTCCCCTCGTATTATTGTTCTCATCGTATTATTGTTCTCCTCGTATTATTGTTCTCATCGTATTATTGTTCTCATCGTATTATTGTTCTCATCGTATTATTGTTCTCATCGTATTATTGTTTTCATCGTATTATTGTTCTCATCGTATTATTGTTCTCATCGTATTATTGTTCTCATCGTATTATTGTTCTCATCGTATTATTGTTCTCCTCGTATTATTGTTCTCATCGTATTATTGTTCTCCTCGTATTATTGTTCTCATCGTATTATTGTTCTCATCGTATTATTGTTCTCCTCGTATTATTGTTCCCCTCGTATTATTGTTCTCATCGTATTATTGTTCTCCTCGTATTATTGTTCTCATCGTATTATTGTTCTCATCGTATTATTGTTCTCGTATTATTGTTCCCCTCGTATTATTGTTCTCATCGTATTATTGTTCTCATCGTATTATTGTTCCCCTCGTATTATTGTTCTCATCGTATTATTGTTCTCCTCGTATTATTGTTCTCATCGTATTATTGTTCTCATCGTATTATTGTTCTCATCGTATTATTGTTCTCCTCGTATTATTGTTCTCATCGTATTATTGTTCTCATCGTATTATTGTTCTCCTCGTATTATTGTTCCCCTCGTATTATTGTTCTCATCGTATTATTGTTCTCCTCGTATTATTGTTCTCATCGTATTATTGTTCTCATCGTATTATTGTTCTCATCGTATTATTGTTCTCCTCGTATTATTGTTCTCATCGTATTATTGTTCTCCTCGTATTATTGTTCTCCTCGTATTATTGTTCCCCTCGTATTATTGTTCTCATCGTATTATTGTTCTCATCGTATTATTGTTCTCCTCGTATTATTGTTCTCCTCGTATTATTGTTCTCATCGTATTATTGTTCTCCTCGTATTATTGTTCTCATCGTATTATTGTTCTCCTCGTATTATTGTTCTCCTCGTATTATTGTTCTCCTCGTATTATTGTTCTCCTCTTATTATTGTTCTCCTCGTATTATTCTTTCCCTCGTATTATTGTTCTCCTCGTATTATTGTTCTCCTCGTATTATTGTTCTCCTCTTATTATTGTTCTCCTCGTATTATTCTTTCCCTCGTATTATTGTTCTCCTCGTATTATTGTTCTCCTCGTATTATTGTTTCCCTCGTATTATTGTTCTCCTCTTATTATTGTTCTCCTCGTATTATTGTTCTCCTCGTATTATTGTTCTCCTCGTATTATTGTTCTCCTCGTATTATTGTTCTCCTCTTATTATTGTTCTCCTCGTATTATTGTTTCCCTCGTATTATTGTTCTCTTCGTATTATTGTTTCCCTCGTATTATTGTTCTCCTCGTATTATTGTTCTCCTCGTGTTATTGTTCTCCTCGTATTATTGTTCTCTTCGTATTATTGTTTCCCTTGTATTATTGTTCTCTTCGTATTATTGTTTCCCTCGTATTATTGTTCTCCTCGTGTTATTGTTCTCCTCGTATTATTGTTCTCCTCGTATTATTGTTCTCGTATTATTGTTCTCCTCGTATTATTGTTCTCCTCGTATTATTGTTTTCCTCGTATTATTGTTCTCGTATTATTGTTCTTCTCGTATTATTGTTCCCTTCGTATTATTGTTCCCCTCTTATTATTATTGTTTCCCTCGTATTATTGTTCTCCTCGTATTATTGTTCTCCTCGTATTATTGTTCTCTTCGTATTATTGTTTCCCTCGTATTATTGTTGTCCTCGTATTATTGTTTCCCTCGTATTATTGTTCTCCTCGTATTATTGTTCTCCTCGTATTATTGTTCTCCTCGTATTATTGTTCTCCTCGTATTATTGTTCTCTTCGTATTATTGTTTCCCTCGTATTATTGTTCTCCTCGTATTATTGTTCTCCTCGTATTATTGTTCTCCTCGTATTATTGTTCTCCTCGTATTATTGTTCTCCTCGTATTATTGTTCTCGTATTATTGTTCTCCTCGTATTATTGTTCTCCTCGTATTATTGTTCTCCTCGTATTATTGTTCTCCTCGTATTATTGTTCTCGTATTATTGTTCTTCTCGTATTATTGTTCCCTTCGTATTATTGTTCCCCTCTTATTATTATTGTTTCCCTCGTATTATTGTTCTCCTCGTATTATTGTTCTCCTCGTTTTATTGTTCTCCTCGTATTATTGTTTCACTCATATTATTGTTCTCCTCGTATTATTGTTCCCCTCGTATTATTGTTCCCCTCGTATTATTGTTCTCCTCGTATTATTGTTCTCCTCGAATTATTGTTCTCCTAGTATTATTGTTCTCCTCGTATTATTGTTCTAATCGTATTATTGTTCTCCTCGTATTATTGTTCTCCTCGTATTATTGTTCTCCTCGTATTATTGTTCTCCTCGTATTATTGTTCTCCTCGTATTATTGTTCTCCTCGTATTATTGTTCTCCTCGTATTATTGTTCTCCTCGTATTATTGTTCTCCTCGTATTATTGTTCTCCTCGTATTATTCTTTCCCTCGTATTATTGTTCTCCTCGTATTATTGTTCTCCTCGTATTATTGTTCTCCTCGTATTATTGTTCTCCTCGTATTATTCTTTCCCTCGTATTATTGTTCTCCTCGTATTATTGTTCTCCTCGTATTATTGTTCTCCTCGTATTATTGTTCTCCTCGTATTATTGTTCTCCTCGTATTATTGTTCTCCTCGTATTATTGTTCTCCTCGTATTATTGTTCCCCTCGTATTATTGTTCTCCTCGTATTATTGTTCTCCTCGTATTATTGTTCCCCTCGTATTATTGTTCTCCTCGTATTATTGTTCCCCTCGTATTATTGTTCTCCTCGTATTATTGTTCCCCTCGTATTATTGTTCTTCTCGTATTATTGTTCCCTTCGTATTATTGTTCCCCTCGTATTATTGTTCTCCTCGTATTATTGTTCCCCTCGTATTATTATTCCCCTCGTATTATTGTTCCCCTCGTATTATTGTTCTCCTCGTATTATTGTTCTCCTCGTATTATTGTTCTCCTCGTATTATTGTTCTCCTCGTATTATTGTTCCCCTCGTATTATTGTTCTCCTCGTATTATTGTTCCCCTCGTATTATTGTTCTTCTCGTATTATTGTTCCCTTCGTATTATTGTTCCCCTCGTATTATTGTTCTCCTCGTATTATTGGTCCCCTCGTATTATTATTCCCCTCGTATTATTGTTCCCTTCGTATTATTGTTCCCCTCGTATTATTGTTCTCCTCGTATTATTGTTCTCCTCGTATTATTGTTTCCCTCTTATTATTGTTTACCTCGTATTATTGTTCTCCTCGTATTATTGTTCTCCTCGTATTATTGTTCTCCTCGTATTATTGTTCTCCTCGTATTATTCTTTCCCTCGTATTATTGTTCTCCTCGTATTATTGTTCTCCTCGTATTATTGTTCTCCTCGTATTATTGTTCTCCTCGTATTATTGTTCTCCTCGTATTATTGTTCTCGTATTATTGTTCTCCTCGTATTATTGTTCCCCTCGTATTATTGTTCTCCTCGTATTATTGTTCTCGTATTATTTTTCTCCTCGTATTATTGTTCCCCTCGTATTATTGTTCCCCTCGTATTATTGTTCCCCTCGTATTATTGATCATCTTGTGATGTAGTTCAGCTGGGCTTGTGAGGTCTCTGGGGAGACCTAATTTAACCAATTATATGGTCACACCTTGCCTTGGCAAAGGTCTGTAGCCACGCCCACGTCTGAGGTCTTTTGTTCTTGACGGCGTCAAATTCAGGCGTCAGGTCGTACACGTGGTTGTGGAGGGTGCTTGGACCACCATAAAAGCCCAAGGAAGAGCATGAGCAGGAGATTCGAGCGGAGCTGCTGCTGGGGTGCAGAGCTCCTGAGCAGAGATTCGAGCGGAGCTGCTGCTGGGGTGCAGAGCTCCTGAGCAGAGATTCGAGCGGAGCTGCTGCTGGGGTGCAGAGCTCCTGAGCAGAGACTTCGAGCAGAGCTGCTGCTGGGGTGCAGGGCTCGGGAGAAGGCTGCTGAAGTCTCTGGAGGAGACTGTTGGAGGCATTGGGCAGAGTACTGGCTTGGCGCATTTCTCGTGCTATATAGGTCTTGGGACCTGTGGCTTAGTTCCTGTAGTGAACTGTCCTCTGTGCTATATTGTAAGTTATATTCATTTTCGTCAAGTTGATTGTATTTCCCTGTCTCACTGCTTATGTGTACAATCCCATTTATCTAAACCACAATAATGTTCTCCTGTTCCCAAATATATTATTGTACAAAGACTTAATAATAAACTGTGTTTGAGTAGAATAGGAATATTCACTGCCCACCGTTATTTATTCTTTTTTCTTATATTTTATTATGTTTATGTGAGTGAAGAGTGGGCGAGGCATATGTTAGTGAGTAGTGTAGAGTTAATGAGAGTGTCGTGGTGGTCACCACTGACCTGTCATTACCTACCTACCTCCGCTAATCATCTCACTCCTACCACCTCGCCTGCCTCTCCCCTCCCTACGATACCCCCTACTCCCATATTCCCCACTTATATCCGATTCAATCATTACCCCCCTACATGACAATCTCGTATTATGGTTCCCCTCGTATTATTGTTCCCCTCGTATTATTGTTCACCTCGTATTATTGTTCCCCTCGCATTATTGTTCCCCTCGTATTATTGTTCTCCTCGTATTATTGTTCTCCTCGTATTATTGTTCCCCTCGTATTATTGTTCTCCTCGTATTATTGTTCTCCTCGTATTATTGTTCTCCTCGTATTATTGTTCCTATCGTATTATTGTTCTCCTCGTATTAATGTTCTCCTCGTATTATTGTTCACCTCGTATTATTGTTCCCCTCGTAATATTGTTCTCCTCGTATTATTGTTCCCCTCGTAATTTTGTTCTCCTCGTATTATTGTTCTCCTCGTATTATTGTTCTCCTCGTATTATTGTTCTCCTCGTATTATTGTTCTCCTCGTATTACTGTTCCTATCGTATTATTGTTCCCCTCGTATTATTGTTCTCCTCGTGTTATTGTTCTCCTCGTATTATTGTTCTCCTCGTATTATTGTTCTCCTCGTATTACTGTTCCCCTCGTATTATTGTTCCCCTCGTATTATTGTTCCCCTCGTATTATTGTTCTCCTCGTATTATTGTTCCCCTCGTATTATTGTTCCCCTCGTATTATTGTTCTCCTCGTATTATTGTTCTCCTCGTAGTATTGTTCCCCTCGTATTATTGTTCCTCTCGTATTATTGTTCCCCTCGTGTTATTGTTCCCCTCGTATTATTGTTCCCCTCGTATTATTGTTCTCCTCGTATTATTGTTCCCCTCGTATTATTGTTCCCCTCATATTATTGTTCTTCTCGTATTATTGTTTCCCTCGTATTATTGTTCCCCTCGTATTATTGTTCCCCTCGTGTTATTGTTCTCTTCGTCTTATTGTTCCCATCGTATTATTGTTCCCATCGTATTATTGTTCCCATCGTATTATTGTTCCCATCGTATTATTGTTCCCATCGTATTATTGTTCCCATCGTATTATTGTTCCCATCGTATTATTGTTCCCATCTTATTATTGTTCCCATCGTATTATTGTTCCCATCGTATTATTGTTGTTCCCATCGTAATATTGTTCCCATCGTATTATTGTTCCCATCGTATTATTGTTCCCATCGTATTATTGTTTCGTCGTATTATTGTTCCCATCGTATTATTGTTCCCATCGAAATTATTGTTCCCATCTTATTACTGTTCCCATCGTATTATTGTTCTCATCTTATTATTGTTCCCATCGTATTATTGCTCCCATCGTATTATTTTTCCCATCGTATTATTGTTCCCATCGTATTATTGTTCCCATCGTATCATTGTTCCCATCGTATTATTGTTCCCATCTTATTATTGTTCCCATCGTATTATTGTTCCCATCTTATTATTGTTCCCATCGTATTATTGTTCCCATCTTATTATTGTTCCTATCGTATTATTGTTCCCATCGTATTATTGTTCCCATCGTATTATTGTTCCCATCGTATTATTGTTCCCATCTTATTATTGTTCCCATCGTATTATTGTTCCCACCGTATTATTGTTCCCATCGTATTATTGTTCCCATCGTATTATTGTTCCCATCGTATTATTGTTCCCATCTTATTATTGTTCCCATCGTATTATTGTTCCCATCTTATTATTGTTCCCATCGTATTATTGTTCCCATCGTATTATTGTTCCCATCGTATTATTGTTCCCATCGTGTTATTGTTCCCCTCGTATTATTGTTCCCATCGTATTATTGTTCCCATCGTATTATTGTTCCCATCGTATTATTGTTCCCCTCGTATTATTGTTCCCATCGTTTTAGTGTTCCCATCGTATTATTGTTCCCATCGTATTATTGTTCCCATCGTATTATTGTTCTCATCGTATTATTGTTCCCCTCGTATTATTGTTCCCATCGTATTATTGTTCCCCTCGTATTATTGTTCCCATCGTATTATTGTTCCCATCGTATTATTGTTCCCATCGTATTATTGTTCCCATCGTATTATTGTTCCCATCGTATTATTGTTCCCATCGTATTATTGTTCCCGTCGTATTATTGTTCCCCTCGTATTATTGTTCCCATCTTATTATTGTTCCCATCGTATTATTGTTCCCATCGTATTATTGTTCCCATCGTATTATTGTTCCCATCGTATTATTGTTCCCATCTTATTATTGTTCCCATCTTATTATTGTTCCCATCGTATTATTGTTCCCATCGTATTATTGTTCCCATCTTATTATTGTTCCCATCTTATTATTGTTCCCATCGTATTATTGTTCCCATCGTATTATTGTTCCCATCGTATTATTGTTCCCATCTTATTATTGTTCCCATCGTATTATTGTTCCCATCTTATTATTGTTCCCATCTTATTATTGTTTCCATCTTATTATTGTTCCCATCGTATTATTGTTCCCATCGTATTATTGTTCCCCTCTTATTATTGTTCCCATCTTATTAGTGTTCCCATCGTATTATTGTTCCCATCGTATTATTGTTCCCATCTTATTATTGTTCCCATCTTATTATTGTTCCCATCGTATTATTGTTCCCATCGTATTATTGTTCCCATCTTATTATTGTTCCCATCTTATTATTGTTCCCATCGTATTATTGTTCCCATCGTATTATTGTTCCCATCTTATTATTGTTCCCATCTTATTATTGTTCCCTCGTATTACTGTTCCCATCGTATTATTGTTCCCATCGTATTATTGTTCCCATCTTATTATTGTTCCCATCTTATTATTGTTCCCATCGTATTATTGTTCCCATCTTATTATTGTTCCCATCTTATTATTGTTCCCATCTTATTATTGTTCCCATCGTATTATTGTTCCCATCTTATTATTGTTCCCATCTTATTATTGTTCCCATCTTATTATTGTTCCCATCGTATTATTGTTCCCATCGTATTATTGTTCCCATCTTATTATTGTTCCCATCTTATTATTGTTCCCATCGTATTATTGTTCCCATCTTATTATTGTTCCCATCTTATTATTGTTCCCATCGTATTATTGTTCCCATCTTATTATTGTTCCCATCTTATTATTGTTCCCATCGTATTATTGTTCCCATCTTATTATTGTTCCCATCTTATTATTGTTCCCATCGTATTATTGTTCCCATCGTATTATTGTTCCCATCTTATTATTGTTCCCATCGTATTATTGTTCCCATCTTATTATTGTTCCCATCTTATTATTGTTCCCATCGTATTATTGTTCCCATCGTATTATTGTTCCCATCGTATTATTGTTCCCATCTTATTATTGTTCCCATCGTATTATTGTTCCCATCGTATTATTGTTCCCATCTTATTATTGTTCCCATCTTATTATTGTTCCCATCGTATTATTGTTCCCATCTTATTATTGTTCCCATCTTATTATTGTTCCCATCTTATTATTGTTCCCATCGTATTATTGTTCCCATCGTATTATTATTCCCATCGTATTATTGTTCCCATCGTATTATTGTTCCCATCTTATTATTGTTCCCATCTTATTATTGTTCCCATCGTATTATTGTTCCCATCTTATTATTGTTCCCATCTTATTATTGTTCCCATCGTATTATTGTTCCCATCGTATTATTGTTCCCATCTTATTATTGTTCCCATCTTATTATTGTTCCCATCGTATTATTGTTCCCATCGTATTATTGTTCCCATCTTATTATTGTTCCCATCGTATTATTGTTCCCATCGTATTATTGTTCCCATCTTATTATTGTTCCCATCGTATTATTGTTCCCATCGTATTATTGTTCCCATCGTATTATTGTTCCCATCGTATTATTGTTCCCATCTTATTATTGTTCCCATCGTATTATTGTTCCCATCGTATTATTGTTCCCATCTTATTATTGTTCCCATCTTATTATTGTTCCCATCGTATTATTGTTCCCATCGTATTATTGTTCCCATCTTATTATTGTTCCCATCGTATTATTGTTCCCATCTTATTATTGTTCCCATCGTATTATTGTTCCCATCGTATTATTGTTCCCATCGTATTATTGTTCCCATCTTATTATTGTTCCCATCTTATTATTGTTCTTATCGTATTATTGTTCCCATCTTATTATTGTTCCCATCTTATTATTGTTCCCATCGTATTATTGTTCCCATCTTATTATTGTTCCCATCGTATTATTGTTCCCATCTTATTATTGTTCCCATCGTATTATTGTTCCCATCGTATTATTGTTCCCATATTATTGTTCCCATCGTATTATTGTTCCCATCGTATTATTGTTCCCATCGTATTATTGTTCCCATCGTATTATTGTTCCCATCTTATTATTGTTCCCATCGTATTATTGTTCCCATCGTATTATTGTTCCCATCGTATTATTGTTCCCATCGTATTATTGTTCCCATCGTATTATTGTTCCCATCGTATTATTGTTCCCATCGTATTATTGTTCCCATCGTATTATTGTTCCCATCGTATTATTGTTCCCCATAATGGAACACATTTCAATTACACAATCATTACAGCTATACTTTGTATTCATGTATACATATATATATTTACATTTTTTTTCAACGTAGCGGCCGTCTTCCACCGAGGTGGGGTGACCTAAAAAGAAAAGAGTTTTTCTTTTTAACTTCAGTAATATATACAGGAGAAGAGGTTACTAGCGTCTTGCTCCCGGCATTTTAGTCGCCTGTTACGACACGCTTGGCTTACGGAGGAAGAATTTTGTTCCTCTTCTCCCTGGAAATTATTTTTAAGTATAAGTTATGTATATTTCGTCGCTTTATTTATGATCCTTGAAGTAACTTTTCTTATTTTTTCCTCCCTGTGTCTGGTTTATTATAGTCTTGTTCCTTATTTATCTTGTTATTCATACATTTTTAGTTATGTTCTCACTATATTTTAAGCATGTTCACTTTAACTGATGATTATTATATAAATGCTTTTCACTGTGGATTTTTTTATGTATCTTTTTTTTAGATTTTATGAAAGCCTGAATTTAATATTTCCTCAAACCTTCATGAAAACCAGTTTACAGCAGACCAGAACTACAAATATTACAGTCGTCGGCAGCAACACGAACATGTCAGGTTTCAACTACGATGTCAGAACCTTGAGTAAACACTTTGATGACATCACAGTGCTCCTTGAATCACTAAATGCTAACCTAACTTTCATTATTCTAACAGAAACTGGGCTAAAATATGGCTCAATATACATGTACAGTTTCCCTGGGCACACAGTCATTCTCAACTGCAAACATTATCAAAAGGAATTAGGCACTACAATATACTATAACAATATACCAGAGATGAACATGGAGAATATATAATTGCTCAATTTACAATATAGGAACTGCTTACACATCATCACATACCATCATAGACACCTTTAAGAGGTACCTAAGTTCACCTGTCTTCTGATCGATACCATGCTTAACCCTTCTAGGGTAGGGTAGGTGCCTGAGCCCGAGCCTCTAGCTCATGAGACTGTCATTCCCATTTGCCCCCTTGGGGCGGGGATGGCAGACCAGAGAGGCCTAGCTTGTGGCTAGGCCTGGGGACAGTTGGTCCCAAAGATGAGGAGGTACTTGTGCCTCCTCCCATGGGAGACTTAGGTCTCAGACACTCCCTAAAAAGGGAGCCAAGGCCGGGCCACCACTTGGAAAAGGCCCGGGCCGGGAGAATACCGGCGAATCTTTAATAATAATAATAATAATAACCTGTCTTCTAATAACATGTTCATTTTTCCTCTATAATCTACCTTGTCCATAATTACTATCACATTCGCTTTGTTTCAAAATGTGACGTCTAAAATCTTTCCTTAATTCATGGTGTAACTTAACAAACGCTATTGTTCTCAGTGTGGAAAAAATTAACATGTTATTAGAAAACGGGAGAGCTTACGTGCCCCTTAAGGATAATCTTAAAGAGTAAACAACAAACAGTAAATTCACAAGTATAATTTAATATTTGCTGCTGACACTAACATCAATCTCATTTGATCAGAATACCCACAAATAGCTGACTTCCTGAACAAATATAATTGCCTATTATTGTCTTCAGTAACCAAACTCATGTAAATTAATGAGACATCTGCATCCTCTTTTGACCGTATCAGGACACACATAACTTCTCTATAACCTGGTATAATCACTGGCAATACGACTTATCATTACCCAGCTTTCTTTGTTACTAACATAATCAAACCATCAACTGACACCTATGATATTTCATTTAGGCTTCACGACGAAGATTCAGTGAATAATGTTATCATGCTATTACATGACATTGATTGGAAGAGAAAATTATGCAATGACCAACATAGTTACTTATGTCTGAATTTCCCTCTCAACAGTTCATTGTCTTTGTAGTAAAAATTGTCCCTTACAAACCAAACAGGTCTCAGCAGTAAGAGTAAATGGCCCTTGGCTAGTCAATAACATCTTCAGATCCATTGGCAAGAAGCATACCTAGGAAACACAAATATAGAATGAGCTTAATTCTCCCCCCCCCCCCGGCAACAAAAAAAAAACTAGCTAAAATATATATTTCAACACTTGCCATGCTGATAAAGAGATTTAAACAAGTTCTCAGATATAAAGAGTAATATCAAAAATACCTGGAAAACTCTCTAAAATCCTGGGCTCACGGAAAGTACTAAGACCAAAGAAACTGTACTGACCAGACCTAACGAAGACCTCCATCCGAGTTTCTGTTTCGGTAAATAATCTTTATGACTTCTCAACCAGCAATTTCCCAAACTCTCTTGCTGAAGTTATTGCTTACCTCAGTGCCAGTTATCAAGTCTCCCTCTATCTCTCCCCAACAAATTCTACAGAGGTAACTTCAATAATAAAAACACTAAAACAAAACTGGTAATAAGACGAGTATATATCACCTTCCATATTTAAGAAGGAGGGTAATAAAGCAAGTATATCACCTGTAGCTGACTAGGGCAGCCTAGACACACTGCCTCTACATATCCCAAATAAATCTTAGGTAAGACTCGGTGAGTATCATTCACCGCAACAGTTATAATATATATTGATAAACACCATTCACATATAAGAAGGTTGCCAATGTACTTTGTCCAGTCATCGAAACTTTAATATATCTCTTAAACCCAAAACTTTCCCTAATATACTTAGTTAAGTTTGCTCTTGTTACCCCTGTCCACAAAGGAAGACAAACAGTTGAAATCACCAGTTATACACTAGTCTCTATCTTGCCATTATTGTCTAAAATCTCCGAAAAGATAATATGCAAGCGAGTAAATTCATTTATTACTAAAGAGAATATTCTTAACATTTGTCAGTTCAAGTTCAGGCCATGAAAAACTACTAATATGTTATCATTATAATGCTAGACTCTGTCTATTCACCTCTAAAAAATGGTGAATTATCCAATGAGCCTCTTTTATTGATCTAAGAAAAGCATTAGACACTGTTGACCTCAACAGCTTGCTGCTGGAACTAGATAGAGCATTATCGAAACAGAGGCCAAGTTCTCACTTATATAAAGTCTTGTCTCAGCGGCTAACGTCAACATGTGATAATGAATGTCACTACCTCATTAATACGAACTGTCAACAAAGGAGTGCCTAGGGGTAGGGTACTTGGCCCACTATCATTCCTCGTCTATATCAGAGATCTATTAAATGCCTCCCAGAGACTTAACCAGTCCTGCTTGCAGATACAATATTTGTTGTATCTAATCTAATTTCATATATTTTATGAACTCAAGGTGTAATGAATGACTGTCAGTGAATAAATAGAAAAATGGACGGGGGCTCGAACCGTGGTTTTGATAGGATTGATTTATTTAAAAGGCATATTTATGTATACTATTGAACAATATTTCAAAAGAGATTATGAAGCTCCTCCAGCTCCCCAGAACGTGCTGGGACCACGGTTCGAGTCCCCTTCCATTCTTCTGTTTATTTATTGACAGTCGTTCATTACGACTTCCCTTGAGTGCGCGCACACACACACACACACACACTATATATATATATATATATATATATATATATATATATATATATATATATATATATATATATATATATATATATATATATATATATATATATATATATATATATATAACAATCAAATATATATTTTTTCGTCACGTTCAGAATGATTTTGGCGAAATTATTGCATAAATAAATTTTCACTTGTCCTATATGGCAAGATGAGCGTTGCTATTTAAGCCAAGATCGCAAGTTCTGCCTATTCGGTACGACATATATTTTTTTTTTATTATTTTTTATTATCACACCGGCCGATTCCCACCAAGGCAGGGTGGCCCGAAAAAGAAAAACTTTCACCATCATTCACTCCATCACTGTCTTGCCAGAAGGGTGCTTTACACTACAGTTTTTAAACTGCAACATTAACACCCCTCCTTCAGAGTGCAGGCACTGTACTTCCCATCTCCAGGACTCAAGTCCGGCCTGCCGGTTTCCCTGAATCCCTTCATAAATGTTACTTTGCTCACACTCCAACAGCACGTCAAGTATTAAAAACCATTTGTCTCCATTCACTCCTATCAAACACGCTCACGCATGCCTGCTGGAAGTCCAAGCCCCTCGCACACAAAACCTCCTTTACCCCCTCCCTCCAACCCTTCCTAGGCCGACCCCTACCCCGCCTTCCTTCCACTACAGACTGATACACTCTTGAAGTCATTCTGTTTCGCTCCATTCTCTCTACATGTCCGAACCACCTCAACAACCCTTCCTCAGCCCTCTGGACAACAGTTTTGGTAATCCCGCACCTCCTCCTAACTTCCAAACTACGAATTCTCTGCCTTATATTCACACCACACATTGCCCTCAGACATGACATCTCCACTGCCTCCAGCCTTCTCCTCGCTGCAACATTCATCACCCACGCTTCACACCCATATAAGAGCGTTGGTAAAACTATACTCTCATACATTCCCCTCTTTGCCTCCAAGGACAAAGTTCTTTGTCTCCACAGACTCCTAAGTGCACCACTCACTCTTTTTCCCTCATCAATTCTATGATTCACCTCATCTTTCATAGACCCATCCGCTGACACGTCCACTCCCAAATATCTGAATACGTTCACCTCCTCCATACTCTCTCCCTCCAATCTGATATTCAATCTTTCATCACCTAATCTTTTTGTTATCCTCATAACCTTACTCTTTCCTGTATTCACCTTTAATTTTCTTCTTTTGCACACCCTACCAAATTCATCCACCAATCTCTGCAACTTCTCTTCAGAATCTCCCAAGAGCACAGTGTCATCAGCAAAGAGCAGCTGTGACAACTCCCACTTTGTGTGTGATTCTTTATCTTTTAACTCCACGCCTCTTGCCAAGACCCTCGCATTTACTTCTCTTACAACCCCATCTATAAATATATTAAACAACCACGGTGACATCACACATCCTTGTCTAAGGCCTACTTTTACTGGGAAAAAATTTCCCTCTTTCCTACATACTCTAACTTGAGCCTCACTATCCTCGTAAAAACTCTTCACTGCTTTCAGTAACCTACCTCCTACACCATACACTTGCAACATCTGCCACATTGCCCCCCTATCCACCCTGTCATACGCCTTTTCCAAATCCATAAATGCCACAAAGACCTCTTTAGCCTTATCTAAATACTGTTCACTTATATGTTTCACTGTAAACACCTGGTCCACACACCCCCTACCTTTCCTAAAGCCTCCTTGTTCATCTGCTATCCTATTCTCCGTCTTACTCTTAATTCTTTCAATTATAACTCTACCATACACTTTACCAGGTACACTCAACAGACTTATCCCCCTATAATTTTTGCACTCTCTTTTTTCCCCTTTGCCTTTATACAAAGGAACTATGCATGCTCTCTGCCAATCCCTAGGTACCTTACCCTCTTCCATACATTTATTAAACAATTGCACCAACCACTCCAAAACTATATCCCCACCTGCTTTTAACATTTCTATCTTTATCCCATCAATCCCGGCTGCCTTACCCCCTTTCATTTTACCTACTGCCTCACGAACTTCCCCCACACTCACAACTGGCTCTTCCTCACTCCTACAAGATGTTATTCCTCCTTGCCCTATACACGAAATCACAGCTTCCCTATCTTCATCAACATTTAACAATTCCTCAAAATATTCCTTCCATCTTCCCAATACCTCTAACTCTCCATTTAATAACTCTCCTCTCCTATTTTTAACTGACAAATCCATTTGTTCTCTAGGCTTTCTTAACTTGTTAATCTCACTCCAAAACTTTTTCTTATTTTCAACAAAATTTGTTGATAACATCTCACCCACTCTCTCATTTGCTCTCTTTTTACATTGCTTCACCACTCTCTTAACCTCTCTCTTTTTCTCCATATACTCTTCCCTCCTTGCATCACTTCTACTTTGTAAAAACTTCTCATATGCTAACTTTTTCTCCCTTACTACTCTCTTTACATCATCATTCCACCAATCGCTCCTCTTCCCTCCTGCACCCACTTTCCTGTAACCACAAACTTCTGCTGAACACTCTAACACTACATTTTTAAACCTACCCCATACCTCTTCGACCCCATTGCCTATGCTCTCATTAGCCCATCTATCCTCCAATAGCTGTTTATATCTTACCCTAACTGCCTCCTCTTTTAGTTTATAAACCTTCACCTCTCTCTTCCCTGATGCTTCTATTCTCCTTGTATCCCATCTACCTTTTACTCTCAGTGTAGCTACAACTAGAAAGTGATCTGATATATCTGTGGCCCCTCTATAAACATGTACATCCTGAAGTCTACTCAACAGTCTTTTATCTACCAATACATAATCCAACAAACTACTGTCATTTCGCCCTACATCATATCGTGTATACTTATTTATCCTCTTTTTCTTAAAATATGTATTACCTATAACTAAACCCCTTTCTATACAAAGTTCAATCAAAGGGCTCCCATTATCATTTACACCTGGCACCCCAAACTTACCTACCACACCCTCTCTAAAAGTTTCTCCTACTTTAGCATTCAAGTCCCCTACCACAATTACTCTCTCACTTGGTTCAAAGGCTCCTATACATTCACTTAACATCTCCCAAAATCTCTCTCTCTCCTCTGCATTCCTCTCTTCTCCAGGTGCATACACGCTTATTATGACCCACTTCTCGCATCCAACCTTTACTTTAATCCACATAATTCTTGAATTTACACATTCATATTCTCTTTTCTCCTTCCATAACTGATCATTTAACATTACTGCTACCCCTTCCTTTGCTCTAACTCTCTCAGATACTCCAGATTTAATCCCATTTATTTCCCCCCACTGAAACTCTCCTACCCCCTTCAGCTTTGTTTCGCTTAGGGCCAGGACATCCAACTTCTTTTCATTCATAACATCAGCAATCATCTGTTTCTTGTCATCCGCACTACATCCACGCACATTTAAGCAACCCAGTTTTATAAAGTTTTTCTTCTTCTCTTTTTTAGTAATTGTATACAGGAGAAGGGGTTACTAGCCCATTGCTCCCGATATATATGTATATATATGTATATATATATATATATATGTATATATATATATATATATATATATATATATATATATATATATATATATATATATAGGACAAGTGAAAATTTATTTATGCAATAATTTCGCCAAAATCATTCTGAACCTGACGACAAAATATATATTTGATTGTTTAGTACTAAATTATTGTAAACGTATTTAAAATATATTTAGTTGGGTTAGGCTAGAATAAATTGCGCTTGTTATAATAAGGTTAGGTAAGTTTTCTAAGATTCTTTTGGTGCAAAATTAAAATTTTTTACAATAACATTAATAAAAAAATATATCTTAAAACGTATAAGAGAAAATTTCAGAAAGGACTTAATTTTAAATGAGTTCTTGCTAATTGTCCAGTTTTACATATTCAGCACGACATATATATATATATATATATATATATATATATATATATATATATATATATATATATATATATATATATATATATATATATATATATATATATATATATATATATTATTATCACACTGGCCGATTCCCACCAAGGCAGGGTGGCCCGAAAATGAAAAACTTTCACCATCATTCACTCCATCACTGTCTTGCCAGAAGGGTGCTTTACACTACAGTTTTTAAACTGCAACATTAACACCCCTCCTTCAGAGTGCAGGCACTGTACTTCCCATCTCCAGGACTCAAGTCCGGCCTGCCGGTTTCCCTGAACCCCTTCATAAATGTTACTTTGCTCACACTCCAACAGCACGTCAAGTATTAAATACCATTCGTCTCCATTCACTCCTATCAAACACGCTCACGCATGCCTGCTGGAAGTCCAAGCCCCTCGCACACAAAACCTCCTTTACCCCCTCCCTCCAACCTTTCCTAGGCCGACCCCTACCCCGCCTTCCTTCCACTACAGACTGATACACTCTTGAAGTTATTCTGTTTCGCTCCATTCTCTCCACATGTCCGAACCACCTCAACAATCCTTCCTCAGCCCTCTGGACAACAGTTTTGGTAATCCCGCACCTCCTCCTAACTTCCAAACTGCGAATTCTCTGCATTATATTCACACCACACATTGCCCTCAGACATGACATCTCCACTGCCTCCAGCCTTCTCCTAGCTGCAACATTCATCACCCATGCTTCACACCCATATAAGAGCGTTGGTAAAACTATACTCTCATACATTACCCTCTTTGCCTCCAAGGACAAAGTTCTTTCTCTCCACAGACTCCTAAGTGCACCACTCACCCTTTTCCCCTCATCAATTCTATGATTCACCTCATCTTTCATAGACCCATCCGCTGACACGTCCACTCCCAAATATCTGAATACATTCACCTCCTCCATACTCTCTCCCTCCAATCTGATATCCAGTCTTTCATCACCTAATCTTTTTGTTCCTCATAACCTTACTCTTTCCTGTATTCACTTTCAATTTTCTTCTTTTGCACACCCTACCAAATTCATCCACCAATCTCTGCAACTTTTCTTCAGAATCTCCCAAGAGCACAGTGTCATCAGCAAAGAGCAACTGTGACAACTCCCACTTTATGTGTGATTCTTTATCTTTTAACTCCACGCCTCTTGCCAAGACCCTCGCATTTACTTCTCTTACAACCCCATCTATACATATATTAAACAACCACGGTGACATCACACATCCTTGTCTAAGGCCTACTTTTACTGGGAAATAATTTCCCTCTTTCCTACATACTCTAACTTGAGCCTCACTATCCTCGTAAAAACTCTTCACTGCTTTCAGTAACCTACCTCCTACACCATACACCTGCAACATCTGCCACATTGCCCCCCTATCCACCCTGTCATACGCCTTTTCCAAATCCATAAATCCCACAAAGACCTCTTTAGCCTTATCTAAATACTGTTCACTTATATGTTTCACTGTAAACACCTGGTCCACACACCCCCTACCTTTCCTAAAGCCTCCTTGCTCATCTACTATCCTATTCTCCGTCTTACTCTTAATTCTTTCAATAATAACTCTACCATACACTTTGCCAGGTATACTCAACAGACTTATCCCCCTATAATTTTTGCACTCTCTTTTATCCCCTTTGCCTTTATACAAAGGAACTATGCATGCTCTCTGCCAATCCCTAGGTACCTTACCCTCTTCCATACATTTATTAAATAATTGCACCAACCACTCCAAAACTATATCCCCACCTGCTTTTAACATTTCTATCTTTATCCCATCAATCCCGGCTGCCTTACCCTCTTTCATTTTACCTACTGCCTCACGAACTTCCCCCACACTCACAACTGGCTCTTCCTCACTCCTACAAGATGTTGTTCCTCCTTGCCCTATACACGAAATCACAGCTTCCCTATCTTCATCAACATTTAACAATTCCTCAAAATATTCCCTCCATCTTCCCAATACCTCTAACTCTCCATTTAATAACTCTCCTCTCCTATTTTTAACTGACAAATCCATTTGTTCTCTAGGCTTTCTTAACTTGTTAATCTCACTCCAAAACTTTTTCTTATTTTCAACAAAATTTGTTGATAACATCTCACCCACTCTCTCATTTGCTCTCTTTTTACATTGCTTCACCACTCTCTTAACCTCTCTCTTTTTCTCCATATACTCTTCCCTCCTTGCATCACTTCTACTTTGTAAAAACTTCTCATATGCTAACTTTTTCTCCCTTACTACTCTCTTCACATTATCATTCCACCAATCGCTCCTCTTCCCTCCCACACCCACTTTCCTGTAACCACAAACTTCTGCTGAACACTCTAACACTACATTTTTAAACCTACCCCATACCTCTTCGACCCCATTGCCTATGCTCTCATTAGCCCATCTATCCTCCAATAGCTGTTTATATCTTACCCTAACTTCCTCCTCTTTTAGTTTATAAACCTTCACCTCTCTCTTCCCTGATGCTTCTATTCTCCTTGTATCCCATCTATACATATATATATATATATATATATATATATATATATATATATATATATATATATATATATATATATATATATATATATATATATATATATATATACACTGATGAAAACAGAGGAACAAAAACACATTTCTTCTTCATTACTGGAGTGGTTCTTGCAGGAACAGCTAAAACAGACATTTGAATATTTCCATCATTAGTCCTGGAACTGGCTCTGATAAGACATAAATATTCAATTATTGGTACAAACCATTTACTCTGTGGCACCGAATATATTTTAGGACGCTCGCTAATTGATGTCTTCTAGATTTGGAAATTTGTGTGTGTGTGTGTGTGTGTGTGTGTGTGTGTGTGTGTGTGTGTGTACTCACCTAATTATAGTTTCAGGGGTCGAGACTCAGCTCCTGGTCCCGCCTCTTCGCTGAGCGCTACTAGGTCCTCTCTCTCCCTGCTCCATGAGCTTTATCATACCTCGTCTTTAAGCTATTTATTGTTCCTGCCTCCACTACATCGCTCGCCAGACTATTCCACTTCCTGACAACTCTATGACTGAAGAACTGCTTCCTAACATCCCTGTGACTCATCTGAGTCTTCAACTTCCAATTGTGACCCCTTGTTTCTGTGTCTCCTCTCTGGAACATCTTGTCTCTGTCCACCTTGTCTATTCCACGCAGTATTTTGTATGTCGTTATCATGTCTCCCTTATCCCTTCTGTCCTCCAGTGTCGGCAGGCTGATTTCTCTCAACCTTTCTTCATAGGACATTCCTATTAGCTCTGGAACTAACCTCGTCGCAAACCTTTGCACTTTCTCTAATTTCTTAACGTGCTTGGCCCAGTGCGGGTTCCAAACTGGTGCTGTACACTCCAGTATGGGCCCGACGTAAACGGTGTACAGTGTCTTGAAAGATTCCTTATTTAGGTATCGGAATGCTAATCTCAGGTTTGCCAGGCGCCCATATGCTGCAGCAGTTATCAGGTTGATGTGTGCTTCCGGAGACATGCTCAGTGTTATACTCACGCCAAGATCTATCTCCTTGAGCGAGGTTTGCAGTCGTTGGCCACCTAGCCTATACTCTGTCTGCGGTCTTCTTTGCAATTCTCCGATCTTCATGACTTTGCATTTGGCAGGGTTGAATTCGAGAAGCCAGTTGCTGGACCACATGTCCAGCCAGTCCAGGTCTCTTTGAAGGCCTGCCTGATCCTCTTCTGATGTAATTCTCCTCATTAACTTCACATCATCTGCGAACAGGGACACCTCTGAGTCTATCCCTTGCATCATGTCATTCACATATACCAAAAATAGCATTCGTCCTAGGACTGACCCCTGTGGGACCCAGCTCGTCACAGGTGCCCACTGTGATACCTCATTACGTACCATGACTCGTTGTTGCCTCCTTGTCAAAGTAGGTTTTCGAAGACCTACTTCGACTAGTGGATGGTACCACTATGACCCGCCTCCTCCTGCTTCGCCTCACCTGACAGTATATAAGCCACATCTACGGCCCTATGCTGTACATTCTACAAGATTGATGGATTGAACACATCGACTCCAGAATGAGGGACTGATTACCTCAAACTCCTCGTCTCCTTACACCTTTCTACTTTGCATTGGCCTGATGAAGCCACTGTGTGGCAAAACGTTTCCTCAATAAAGATTCCCATATGTTGCATAAGTGTCTCAATCTTCGACTGTTGTCTTCCTCCTAATGTGGCTATACATCAGTTTGTGTGTGTGTGTGTGTGTGTGTGTGTGTGTGTGTGTGTGTGTGTGTGTGTGTGTGTGTGTGTGTGTGTGTGAGCTTTCAGAAATATTTCAGTCACAACAACTAAGACTTCAGAGGTTAACCCAGTAACTTAAGTCATCAGTGTTGACAAGGTTGATAGTGACATTTCAGTTGCTACGAGATTTGAATCCAACCAGAAGAGTTATTCGCGAGTTACTGAGTGGAAACCATCCTAATTTCTTCAGTAAAAACGAAAAGTTGTCTCTTACGCAGTTCATAACAAATTCGGACCTTCCGGCTTCGAAAGTTTAAAGCCAATCTGAAGAGGCATTCTCTAGACATCACATGGAAACCAATATGTATATCAGAATACACCAGAGCTTGTTGCACAAATACCAGTATTTCGTTTTTCCTCGATAAAAATGACAAATTAGCACTTAACCTAAAATCAATCCGCACTTTTCTGTTAGTAAGATTCACCAGTGTTTAGAGTTTGAAGCTGATCAGAAGAAGCATTCTCCAGTTACACCAAGGAGACTGATTTCTTTGAAGAAACTGGTAAGTTAAAACTTATACAACCCAAGATCAATGTGAAGCTTCCCTTTGAGGAGAACATACCGGAGCTAAAAGTTTGAAACCATCCAGAAGAGGCATTCTCCAGTTAACGAACAGGACCCAGCAATTTCAAGTGTATTAACATTATTGCTGATTAGAAAATGTTCACCTTCACGACCTCTGGCCGAAAGTGTCATGTTCATGAAGTGGCTCAGACGTAGATATTGAAACCTTTCAAAATGGGCAAACTGACGTGGTTGGTGCGTTGGACTACGTGCGGCCATCAGTAACAGCCTGGTTGATCAGGTTCTGATCCACAGGGAGGCCTGGTCAAGGACTGGGCCGCTGGGGCGGTTGACCCCAGGAACACCCTCGAGGTAGACTACTCCAGGAGGGTTGGTACTCCGTTAACACTTTCAGTCTTATAAGAACATAAGAAAGAAGGAACACTGCAACAGGCCTACTGGCCCATGCGAGGCAGCTCCAATTCTCGTACCGCCTTAAGCCAATGCCTTGACCTAGTGAGGTCAGACACGTCACTTAAGGGAGGAGCGCTGCATCCGACCTAGTAGCACAAGCTAGCCAGGTCCAACTCACACCCACCCACACCCACTCATGTATTTATCCAACCTATTTTTAAAACTACACAACGTCTTAGCTTCTATGATGGTACTCGGGAGTTTGTTCCACTCATCCACAACTCTATTACCAAACCAGTGTTTTCCTATATCCATCCTGAATCTTAATTTTTCCAATTTAAAACCATTGCTGCGAGTTTTGTGTATGTTAGATATTTTCAGCACGCTATTTACATCCTTTTTATTTATTCCTGTTTTCCATTTATACACCTCAATCATATCCCCCCTAATTCTACGACTTTCGAGAGAGTGCAGATTCAGGGCCCTCAGTCTATCCTCATAGGGAAGATTTCTGATACATGGGATCATCTTTGTCATCCTCCTTTGTACGTTTTCCAGAGCATTTATATCCATTCTGTAATACGGTGACCAGAACTGAGCAGCATAGTCTAAATGAGGCCTAACCAAGGATATATAGAGTTGAACAACAACCTGAGGACTCATATTATTTATACTTCTTGCTATTAAGCCAAGGATTCTGTTAGCTTTATTGCGAACACTAATGCACTGTTGTCTTGGTTTCAGATTACTGCTAACCAGAACTCCTAAATCTTTTTCGCAATCCTTAATATTAAGATCTACATTATTTAGTTTATATGTGGCATGGTTATTTTATTATTTATTGTCCAACATTTAGAACTTTGCATGTGTCAATATTAAACTGCATCTGCCACTTCTCCGACCATGCTTCAGTCTATTCAAATCATCCTGGAGTGCTCTAATGTCCGCATTAGAATGAATTGGACGGCCTATTTTGGTGTCATCAGAAAAATTTGCTTATGCCACTATTTATTTCCTCATCTATGTCGTTTTATGTAGATTGTGAACAACTAGGGGCCCAACACTGACCCCTGAGGAACACCGCTTGTGACGTGCCCCCATTCCGACTTCTCCCCATTTATGCTAACTCTCTGCTGCCTATTCGTCAACGATGCCTCAACCCAGGAAAAAAATTCTACTCCTATTCCGTGTGCCTTAAGTTTCCTCAATAGCCTCTGATGTGGGACCCTGTCAAAAGCCTTACTGAAGTCCATATACACAATATCATATTCATCACCATGATCTACCTTCTCAAACACCTTAGTGAAAAATATTAGTAAATTCGTAAGACAGGAACGCCCCTTTGTAAAACCATGTTGAGAATCATTAATCAATCTGTGCCTGTCAAGATGGCTACGAATTGCCTCAGCAATTATTGATTCCATAAATTTTCCCACTATGGAGGTAAGGCTTATTGATCTATAGTTCGAAGCCAAGGACCTGTCACCTGCCTTGTAAATAGATATTACATTTGCCATTTTCCACTTATCAGGCACTATGCCAGTTTGTAGTGATATGTTGAAAAGATTAACCAAAGGTATGCTAAGTTCCTCTTTACATTCCTTTAACACCCTTGCAAACAGTTCATCAGAACCTGGAGATTTGTTAGGTTTTAATTTCTCTATTTGTCTGAGGACCATGTCACTAGTTACTGCAATCGTGCATAGTTTAATATTGTCCTGTTCTACATAATTTATTATTTCTGGAATTTTGCTAGTATCTTCCTGAGTGAAAACCGAGAGGAAGTAAGAATTGAAAATTTCAATACATATCCATATCACTGTCAGTGATTTGACCTGAGTTACTCTTAAGTGAGCCTATTTTGTCCTTAATCTTACTTCTGTATACCTGAAAGAACCCTTTTGGGTTAGTCTTTGAATCCCTTGCGACCTAAGCCTCATAATCCCTTTTTGCTTTTCTTATTCCTTTTTTTATTTCTCTCTTTAACTGAATATATTGATTTCTTAACTGCCCATCCCCTCTTTTCATACACCTATATATACCTCTCTTTTGACCATTGAGATGTTTTAATCTATTGTTCACCCATTTGGGATCATTTTTGTTAGATCTAATTTCCCTACTCAGTAAGATGCACTGGTAGTAAAAGTTTGAAGTCGATCAAAAGAGGGATTCTCAAGTGATGCAGGGTTACCAAAATCACCACTGTTGCCATAAACCTTTCACCAGTTACAGCACACCAGTATTGAAAATTTGAAGCCTATAGAGTGAAGCATTTTCAAGTTGCAAATAAGAACCCTGGTGGGCAGAGAAAGCTCCAGCAGCCACTTGGTGTCCCTCTGGAGATACTAAATAATACTTCCCAGGTTAACAATCTCAAACAAAATTGTGTTGTCTATGGCTGAATATCTAAACACGCTTTACATGTAGTTTATGTTTTAAAACCCACTATTGCAACAGTACACTTGTTATCTCTTCCCTTCGTATGAGTGAGGTCTCCAGCACGTACACTGCTGGAGAACAGGTAGCGGGTTAATAATCTAAAAGATCGCTGGTTCGACTACTGGTTACTCCCATATTTAATAACTAAGATCATGGCTCTAACCAATCATTACACTTAACAGGCGGTTAAGTGATTAAACCTTGGAAAAATAACTCTATATAATTATACTGCCTCTAACTTTTTGAAAAGTATAAAAATTATGAGCTGTTTTATATATCACTGTCACTGTCGTTTTTGTTGCATCAAATATTTACACAGAAAAAAACAGGATTATTGTAACACCAAGTGACAGACGAGTTAATGTAACGTAACTAGACACCTGTTTTATCACACCTGTATTTACACGGATATGTATGCGTAATTTCAGACAATCACAAGTGAATTATAATCCACAAATAATATTCTGGTAACAAAGACCGAGCATCCGGCTTTATTATTATTTTATTATTAAAGATTCCGGCTGCCCGACCCGCCATGACACATCACCACAAACACTCAGAAGTTCAACAACGAATTTTTTATGTTAACATATTTTTTTCTGGTTACTAATCATATATTTTTGAATAATTTTATGTAGTATCTTATTTTGTAAGATAATGTGTATGGTACAGCTTGTTATAGGAGGTCTGTGTACGAGTTACCAGTGTTGGTTATTGTATTGTGTAATGTTCCTGGGATAACCATTTTAAATATATTTACTGTTTTTGTTGCATCTCAACAAGTATAATAATTGAAGACTTAACAGCATTTTACATTTCTGTATTTTAAAGCTGATTTCTTCTTATCCAAATCTCAGGTAATCTTTGTTTTGTTTTGTTTTTCTGGCATGTGATATTGGGTGTCTGTTACCTCGCTGGGATGACGTCACACCGCTGGTGGGAGGAAGCGAGGGAATTCACCATCACAACCACCTACCATCACCACCACCACCATCACTATCTACCACCACTACCACCACCACCATCACCATCACTATCTACCACCACGATCACCACCTACCACCACCATCACTACCTACCACCGTCACCATCACCACCACCTACCATCACCACTACCATCTACCACCATCACCACCTACCACCATCACCACCTACCACCATCACTACCTACCACCACCACCATCACTATCTACCACCACTACCACCACCACCATCACCATCTACCACCACGATCACCACCTACCACCACCATCACTACCTACCACCGTCACCATCACCACCACCTACCATCACCACTACCATCTACCACCATCACCACCTACCACCATCACTACCTACCACCACCACTATCACCACCTACCACCAACACCACCATCACCACCATCACCACCATCACCACCATCACCACCATCACCACGTACTACCATCACCACAATCATCACCTACCACAGTCATCACCACCTACCACAATCACCACCTACCACCATCACCACCTATCACCATCACCATCTACCACCATCACCAACTACCACCATCACCACCACACACCACCATCACCACCATCAGCACTGTTCACAACCAATATCACCCACTACCACCACTGGTCACCACCACCATTAAAACTGCCATAACCACTACCACAACTACCACCATCACCACCAGTCTCTAATCCTACAAGGATTCAGAGTCTCAGTTTGCGACTTTGCAATAGCCAGTATTATACAACTGGCGTCAGCTTGAAGGCTGGAACTGACATAATACTGAGCTGGCACCTGCAGGCTGACACTATCCAACACGACCACTGACCAGCCAGGTCAGTACTAATATTACTACCGGGGATTTATGTCCAAGTTCCTAATGTTAATACGGGCTATATATACAGTCACTTCTGTCCTCTTTGTTCAGATATCCTGTAAGGGAATACATGGAATAGTCTCTCTTGGACGAGGTGATGTGTGGTGTGAATATTATGCAGAAAATTCGGAGTGTGGAAATTAGGAGAAGGTGTGGAGTTAATGAAAGTATTAGTCAGTCGGCTGAAGACGGGTTGTTGAGGTGGTTTGGTCTCTTTACTGTCTCCTTCAGCCAGAGATCAGTGTTTGTGTATATTTCGCATGCTCTCGCGAATTCCTTGCATTGTTCAAGTCTCTAGTAAGGCTGATGCATGCAGGGGATGAGATGAAAAGCTGTAAGCCTTCTCCCTGAAAGCTGGCTGCCTTGGATTAAACGTGTAGCGCATGCTACACGCCAAGGTATTGTCCAGTGTGGGTAGATTGGTAAAGCACTGCGTACCTTGTCCTAAGGTTCGTAGGTTCGAGTCTCCTTCAGCCAGAGATCAGTGTTTGTGTATATTTCGCATGCTCTCGCGAATTCCTTGTATATATATATATATATATATATATATATATATATATATATAATGAGGTTCACCTCTGGTGCAAATTGTGGGACCCAAAGCTTTTTAGAAGTGCATAAAAAGGCTTCAAGGAAGAATATTTGGATTTCTTCCCGATGTCATTTGAATATTCCACTTTCCATATATATATAAATATATATATATATATATATATATATATATATATATATATATATATATATATATATAAAACAACCAGTGTGAAAGAGTAATGAAATTCCAAGCGCTTTCGTGACTACTCACATTGTCATAGTTCCTTGACAATGTGAGTAGTCACGAAAGCGCTTGGAAATTCATTACTCTTTCACAGTGGTTGTTTTGCATATTTTAAAATCACCTGTTTACTGTGATCTTATTGCATATATATATATATATATATATATATATATATATATATATATATATATATATATATATATATTATTGTATCCACGAAACGAGTGGTATTGATCAATATCAACACTGCACTAGCCAAGGAGTCGAACCCATGCTGCTTTGGCCCGCCTCATGGTGAACGAAAGCGCATGACGCTTTAGACCACTGGCGCATCCAGCCAAGCTAGATGTTGTACCCGCCATCGAAGGACATACAGTGGTGTGGACGCCTCCGAGCTGATTTCATTCTACTCCCTGTTTATGTGGGTTCGACTCCTTAGCTAGTGCAGTGTTGTTATTGATATATATATATATAGATATATATATATATATATATATATATATATATATATATATATATATATATATATATATATATATATATATATACATATATTTATATATACATTATCATGAGGAGTCTCACGACAGCCGGATGCCCAGCAGTAAGGGAGCCACCTCAACTACGCAGATCTGATGGCAGTCAGAAGCGTCCAGATGGTATCACACTTCAAGCCTGGACAGACGGTAAGCAGGTGGTGTGGGACTACACATGTGCATCTACCTTGGCTGATACCTATCTCCAGTACACCAGGGAGGAAGGAGGGGCAGCCGCCAGCTTCAGGGAGTCCCAAAAGTCTAGAAAATATGAAGAACTTGCCCATCATTAAGTGTTTGTTCCCATAGGCTCAGAGACCCTTGGTTCATGGGGAAAAAGTGCATCTAAGTTCCTTAAGGAGCTAAGCAAAAGACTCATCAGGGTAACTAGGGATCCCAGGGCAACTAGTTTTCTGTTCCAGCGACTCAGCGCTGCTGTTCAGAGGGGTAATGCCTGCTGTATTTTGGGCACGCGCCCCAGTTCCGAAGAGCTGGATGAGATTTTTGCATTATGATCAGTGACAAACACGTAACACTATGTACTAGACATGTATCTCTCACATCTCATGTACTGTATATGCCATCTTTATATCAACAATAGCTGATCGTCGAACTCTGCTTCGCCTGCATTCAGCCCTCGTTTTGTCGAAGCTCGATTGTGGTGACCAGATTTGTTCCACGGCCTCTCCTGCTACTCTCTCTAGCCTTGGCTCTATCCATCACCGGGGCTTACGTTTGTGCCTTGGTGCTTTTCGCTCTCACCCTGTTGGGAGCCTCTGTGCAGGGGCAGGTGTTCCATCCTTGTCTGGTCGCCGTGGTGCCCATTGCCTTCGTTGCTGTGTGCGCTCTCACGATCTACACAGTCCTTCCATTTGTGGAATGGTCACCGATATTGGTAGACATTCTTTGTTCGTTCGCCGCCCCTGTTTGCTCCGTCCCTTTTCTCTTCGCCTGCTTTCGCTCTTGTCTTCCCTTCAGTTACCACCTTTGTGTGTTCATGTGGCGTCTCACTTTTCCCTGCCCCCCTGGGAGGTTCCAGCTGTTCGGGTCTGTTCTTTCTCGCTCCCTTGCTCGAGGGCTCAGCTGCCTGCGGTGGCTTCCCGCTCTCTTTTTCTTGATCACTTCCACTCTCATTCTCGTGCCGCCGCTGTGTGCACGGGTGGCTCTGGGTCTTCGGACGGCGTCGGATTCGCAGCAGTGTTTCCGGACAGCGTCGTGCAGGGGCGTTTGCTGTCTTCAGCTAGCATTTTTGCTGCTGAACTGTATGCCATTCTTGCAGCACTTATTCGTGTCGCATCTGTGCCTGTGTCATCATTTGTGGTGGTCTCAGACTCCCTTGGTGCTCTGCGGGCTGTGCGAGGGTTTGATGCATCTCATCCCCTAGTTCTCCGTGTCCAGCTTTGGCTGCGCCGTATCGCTGCCAAACATGAAGATGTTGTTTTTTGTTGGGTCCCTGGTCATGTCGACGTGCGGGGCGGTGAACGGGCAGACGCTGCTGCGCGGTCAGCAGTGTGTGACCTACCAATTTCCTATCGAGGTGTTCCATTTCTGGACTATTTTGCTGCAGTGGCTGCCCACCTTCGCACCCGTTGGCAACAGCGTTGGTCGGCTCTGCTCGGTGGCAAGCTTCATTCTGTTGAACCGAGCATAGGTTACTGGCCGTCTTCTTGTCATCAGTGCCGAGGTTGGGAGACCACTCTCTCCCGCCTTCGCATTGGCCACACTCGTCTTACTCATGGGTATCTCATGGAGAGGCACCCTGTTCCTCTCTGTGAGCAGTGTCAAGTTCCAGTATCGATTAGCCACATTCTGTTAGACTGCCCTCTCTATCAACGAGCACGCAGAATTTACCTCCAACGTCGTCTTCGTTCTCCTACTCTCTCTTTACCTTCCCTTCTTGCTGATGGACCCTCCTTTAATCCTGACTCTCTCATTGACTTCTTGACAACGACTGATTTACTCCACAAACTCTGATGATACTTTTCGCACTCCCCTCAGCCCTTTCTGGTTCAGTCTCTTGCTGCCCTTTACCCTTTTACCATCCACTGCCCCGCTGTTATCCGTAACCTGTTGCTCATCCATCTCCCTTTTGCCACCTGATGCCCTCGCTTCCTTCCTGCCCTGCAGCGCTGTATAGTCCTTGTGGCTTAGCGCTTCTTTTTGATTATAATAATAATTTATATCAACAATGTATCTCTTAAACCTTTTGTACCATATTATGTAATAAAATATACCTATTGCTAAAAAAGAATGAAAAGATGGGGTGGTAGGGGAAGTGGAATATTCAAACGGCTTCAGGAAGAAATCCAAATATTCTTCCTTGAAGCCTTTTTATCCACTTCTCCGAGGCTGTGATGGGTCCCACAATTTACACTAGAGGTGGACCGCCCCACCTAGGGTATCTAACGAGAAACTTATTTTCTCAAACAACATGACCTGTTATAAACAATTAGAAAAAGCTTGGGGCTGGCTTTTTATATCTTATAATTTCCTACTTGACATCTCAGAAACCCTCCTACCCCATATGGGTAGTGGGGTGATGATGGTAGGGTGGGGTTGGCACCGACCACTAACCCAGTCTAACTGTAACCGTGGCCGGTGACACCTACGCTACTCTGAAACCTTTCTCCCTGCTTTGGTTGCTCCCTTGCAACATTGCACAGCTCCTGATGACGCACTGAGAAGTGTGAAAGTCTTGAGCTAAAGATTTAAACCCCCCCCCTTCCTGGTGGCTTGTCCTGCATAGTTAAGATCGCCCGTCTGCGATTGTTTGCATATATATATATATATATATATATATATATATATATATATATATATATATATATATATATATATATATATATATATATATATATATATATATATTTCTTCTCAATTAAACAGTTTTCGTTAATTCTGAGCGTGAGGACCTGGGAGTCAAGTACCATGACAAATATTACCATCACTCGTGACTTAACAAATATGAGGAACTAATGGACGCGAGTGAGCATCGCTGTCAACAAAAACTATCAGATTCGGTATTTGATTTCGACCTAATCTGGCGGAAGTGATCCCCCAATCAACGGCATTTTTAATTAGCGTTGATGACACCAGGCTGGATGATGAGTGTGGATATCATTATCATTGTGTTAATTAGTATTATTCAAAGCTGGGATTACCAGCCGGATATTTCATCGGGAGAAATTTTTTGGCCCCGAGAGTGATCTGCTTGTGGTGAAGTTGGACTGTTATTATTATTATTATTATTATTATTATTATTATTATTATTATTATTATTATTGTTGTTGTTGTTGTTGTTGTTGATGTTAGTACTGTTGTTGTAATTATTATTGTTATTATTATTATTATTATTATTATTAGTATTATTATCATTATTATTATTATTATTATTTTCTTATAATTATTACTATTATAGTGTACAAGGGAAAGCGCTAATCCAGACGCATTAAGTCACCATCAACTGTCACTCCTGACAGTTGATGGATAACTGTCACTCCTGACAGTTGATGGATAGCTGTCACTCCTGACAGTTGATGGATAACTGTCACTCCTGACAGTTGATGGATAACTGTCACTCCTGACTCTTGATGGATAACTGTCACTCCTGACAGTTGATGGATAATTGCCACTCCTGACAGTTGATGGATAACTGTCACTCCTGACAGTTGATGGATAACTATAACTCCTGACAGTTGATGGATAACTGTCACTCCTGACAGTTGATGGATAACTGTCACTCCTGACAGTTGATGGATAACTGTCACTCCTGACTCTTGATGGATAACTGTCACTCCTGACAGTTGATGGATAACTGTCACTCCTGACTCTTGATGGATAACTGTCACTCCTGACAGTTGATGGATAACTGTCACTCCTGACAGTTGATGGATAACTGTAACTCCTGACAGTTTATGGATAACTGTCACTCCTGACAGTTGATGGATAACTGTTACTCCTGACAGTTGATGGATAACTGTCACTCCTGACAGTTGATGGATAACTGTCACTCCTGACAGTTGATGGATAACTGTAACTGCTGACAGTTGATGGATAACTGTCACTCCTGACAGTTGATGGATAACTAACTCCTGACAGTTGATGGATAACTGTAACTCCTGACAGTTGATGGATAACTGTCACTCCTGACAGTTGATGGATAACTATCACTCCTGACAGTTGATGGATAACTGTCACTCCTGACAGTTGATGGATAACTGTAACTCCTGACAGTTGATGGATAACTGTCACTCCTGACAGTTGATGGATAACTGTCACTCCTGAGAGTTGATGGATAACTGTCACTCCTGAGAGTTGATGGATAACTGTCACTCCTGACAGTTGATGGATAACTGTAACTCCTGACAGTTGATGGATAACTGTAACTCCTGACAGTTGATGGATAACTGTCACTCCTGACAGTTGATGGATAACTGTAACTCCTGACAGTTGATGGATAACTGTCACTCCTGACAGTTGATGGATAACTGTCACTCCTGACTCTTGATGGATAACTGTCACTCCTGACAGTTGATGGATAACTGTCACTCCTGACAGTTGATGGATAACTGTCACTCCTGACAGTTGATGGATAACTGTCACTCCTGACAGTTGATGGATAACTGTCACTCCTGACAGTTGATGGATAACTGTCACTCCTGACAGTTGATGGATAACTGTCACTGACAGTTGATGGATAACTGTCGCTCCTGGCAGTTGATGGATAACTGTCGCTCCTGACAGTTGATGGATAACTGTCACTCCTGAGAGTTGATGGATAACTGTCACTCCTGAGAGTTGATGGATAACTGTCACTCCTGGCAGTTGATGGATAACTGTAACTGCTGACAGTTGATGGATAACTGTCACTCCTGACAGTTGATGGATAACTGTAACTCCTGACAGTTGATGGATAACTGTAACTCCTGACAGTTGATGGATAACTGTCGCTCCTGGCAGTTGATGGATAACTGTCACTCCTGACAGTTGATGGATATCTGTAACTATTGACAGTTGATGGATAACTGTAACTCCTGACAGTTGATGGATAACTGTAACTCCTGACAGTTGATGGATAACTGTAACTCCTGACAGTTGATGGATAACTGTCACTCCTGACAGTTGATGGATAACTGTAACTCCTGACAGTTGATGGATAACTGTCACTCCTGACAGTTGATGGATAACTGTCACTCCTGACTCTTGATGGATAACTGTCACTCCTGACAGTTGATGGATAACTGTCACTCCTGAAAGTTGATGGATAACTGTCACTCCTGACAGTTGATGGATAACTGTCACTCCTGACAGTTGATGGATAACTGTCACTCCTGACAGTTGATGGATAACTGTCACTCCTGACAGTTGATGGATAACTGTCACTCCTGACAGTTGATGGATAACTGTCGCTCCTGGCAGTTGATGGATAACTGTCGCTCCTGGCAGTCGATGGATAACTGTCACTCCTGACAGTTGATGGATAACTGTCACTCCTGACAGTTGATGGATAACTGTCACTCCTGACAGTTGATGGATAACTGTCGCTCCTGGCAATTGATGGATAACTGTCACTCCTGACAGTTGATGGATAACTGTCACTCCTGACAGTTGATGGATAACTGTCACTCCTGACAGTTGATGGATAACTGTCGCTCCTGGCAGTTGATGGATAACTGTCACTCCTGACAGTTGATGGATAACTGTCACTCCTAACTCTTGATGGATAACTGTCACTCCTGACTCTTGATGGATAACTGTCACTCCTGACAGTTGATGGATAACTGTCACTCCTGATAGTTGATGGATAACTGTCACTCCTGACAGTTGATGGATAACTGTCACTACTGACAGTTGATGAATAACTGTCACTCCTGACAGTTGATGAATAACTGTCACTCCTGACTCTTGATAGATAACTATCACTCCTGACAGTTGATGGATAACTGTCACTCCTGACAGTTGATGAATAACTGTCACTCCTGACTCTTGATAGATAACTATCACTCCTGACAGTTGATAGATAACTATCACTCCTGACAGTTGATGGATAACTGTCACTCCTGACAGTTGATGGATAACTGTTACTCCTGACAATTGATGAATAACTGTCACTCCTGACTCTTGATAGATAACTATCACTCCTGACAGTTGATGGATAACTGTCACTCCTGACAGTTGATGAATAACTGTCACTCCTGACTCTTGATGGATAACTGTCACTCCTGATTCTTGATGGATAACTGTCACTCCTGACAGTTGATGGAACCCGGCACTCCTGATAGTTGATGGATGACTGTCACTCCTGACAGTTGTTGGATAACTGTCACTCCTGACAGTTGATGAATAACTGTCACTCCTGACTCTTGATGGATAACTGTCACTCCTGTCTCTTGATGGATAACTGTCACTCCTGACAGTTGATGGATAACTGTCACTCCTGACTCTTGATGGATAACTGTCACTCCTGACTCTTGATGGATAACTGTCACTCCTGACAGTTGATGGATGACTGTCACTCCTGACAGTTGATGGATAACTGTCACTCCTGACAGTTGATGGATAACTGTCACTCCTGACAGCTGATGGATAACTGTCACTCCTGATTCTTGATGGATAACTGTCACTCCTGACAGTTGATGGATAACTGTCACTCCTGACTCTTGATGGATAACTGTCACTCCTGACTCTTGATGGATAACTGTCACTCGTGACTCTTGATGGATAACTGTCACTCCTGACAGTTGATGGATAACTTTCCCTCCTGACAGTTGATAGATGACTGTCACTCCTGACAGTTGATGGATAAATGTCACTCCTGACAGTTGATGGATAACTGCCACTCCTGACAGTTGATGGATAACTGTCCTGACAGTTGATGGATAACTGTCCTGACAGTTGATAGATAACTGTCACTCCTGACAGTTGATGGATAACTGTCCTGACAGTTGATGGATAACTGTCCTGACAGTTGATAGATGACTGTCACTCCTGACAGTTGATGGATAAATGTCACTCCTGACAGTTGATGGATAACTGCCACTCCTGACAGTTGATGGATAACTGTCCTGACAGTTGATGGATAACTGTCCTGACAGTTGATGGATAACTGTCCTGACAGTTGATAGATGACTGTCACTCCTGACAGTTGATGGATAAATGTCACTCCTGACAGTTGATGGATAACTGCCACTCCTGACAGTTGATGGATAACTGTCCTGACAGTTGATGGATAACTGTCCTGACAGTTGATGGATAACTGTCCTGACAGTTGATGGATAACTGTCCTGACAGTTGATAGATAACTGTCACTCCTTACTCTTGATGGATAACTGTCACTCCTGACTCTTGATGGATAACTGTCACTCCTGACTCTTGATGGATAACTGTCACTCCTGACTCTTGGTGGATAACTGTCACTCCTGACTCTTGGTGGTTAACTGTCACTCCTGACTCTTGATGGATAACTGTCACTCCTGACAGTTGATGGATAACTGTCACTCCTGACTCTTGGTGGTTAACTGTCACTCCTGACTCTTGATGGATAACTGTCACTCCTGACTCTTGATGGATAACTGTCACTCCTGACTCTTGGTGGATAACTGTCACTCCTGACTCTTGATGGATAACTGTCACTCCTGACTCTTGATGGATAACTGTCACTCCTGACTCTTGATGGATAACTGTCACTCCTGACTCTTGGTGGATAACTGTCACTCCTGACTCTTGGTGGTTAACTGTCACTCCTGACAGTTGATGGATAACTGTCACTCCTGACAGTTGATGGATAACTGTCACTCCTGACAGTTGATGGATGACTGTCGCTCCTGACAGTTGATGGATGACTGTCGCTCCTGACAGTTGATGGATGACTGTCGCTCCTGACAGTTGATGGATGACTGTCGCTCCTGACAGTTGATGGATGACTAACACTCCTGATGGATGTTCATTTTATGATCCACCACAGCTTGGGCATTTGGTAGAGGCGGATGACTGATACAACCAGCCTGCGGTTGGGCATTCTCAGAGTGCTCGCTGGGTACACCTGGTAGTGAGGGTACTTGATGGCCTGGTATTGTGGTAGTGGTGGTAGTGGGGTGGTGATAGCCTGGTATTGTGGTAGTGGTGGTAGTGGGGTGGTGATGGCCTGGTATTGTGGTAGTGGTGGTAGTGGGATGGTGATAGCCTGGTATTGTGGTAATGGTGGTAGTGGTGTGGTGATAGTCTGGTATTGTGGTAATGGTGGTAGTGGGGTGGTGATGGCCTGGTATTGTGGTAATGGTGGTAGTGGAGTGGTGATGGCCTGTTATTGTGGTAGTGGTGGTAGTGGGGTGGTGATGGCCTGGTATTGTCTTAATGGTGGTAGTGGTGTGGTGATGGCCTGGTATTGTGGTAGTGGGGTGGCGATAGCCTGGTATTGTGGTAATGGTGGTAGTGGAGTGGTGATGGCCTGGTATTGTGGTAGTGGTGGTAGTGGGGTGGTGATGGCCTGGTTTTGTGGTAGTAGTGGTAGTGGGGTGGTGATGGCCTGGTATTGTGGTAGTGGTGGTAGTGGGGTGGTGATGGCCTAGTATTGTGGTAGTGGTGGTAGTAGGGTGGTGATGGCCTGGTTTTGTGGTAGTAGTGGTAGTGGGGTGGTGATGGCCTGGTATTGTGGTAGTGGTGGTAGTGGGGTGGTGATGGCCTGGTATTGTGGTAGTGGTGGTAGTGGGGTGGTGATGGCCTGGTATTGTGGTAGTGGTGGTAGTGGGGTGATGATAGCCTGGTATTGTGGCAGTGGTGGCAGTGACAGTAGTAGTGGTGGTAGTAGAGCCCACACCTGGTAAAGCAAGTGTAGAGAAAGAGGTAGAGAGTGATAGTGTGGTAAAGAGAGAGAGAGAGAGAGAGATAATGTAGCAAAAAGAGAGAAAGAGAGGCCACGTTAGGAGATACAAGACAATTATTATGTTATTCAGGTGGAAGCTCTAAGCCAGTAGAGGCCATGCAGCGTCTAAGGAATGATAGGCCATCAGGTTTGATCCGAGGAAGCGGGGGAAGTCTGCTGTAATATCTTGTATGAAGACCCCTGTGAAGGGATACTAGGCAGAAGGGATACTAGGCAGAAGGGATACTAGACAGAAGGGAAACTAGACAGAAGGTATACTAGACAGAAGGGATACTAGGCAGAAGGGATACTAGACAGAAGGAATATTAGACAGAAGGGATACTAGACAGAAAGGATACTAGACAGAGGGAATACTGGTTAGAAGACGGGGTAAATTTTGCCATAGGTCTAATTGTCAATGTTTTTCTTCCTGCAGGTCTGACTGTCAATGATACTCTTCCCGTAGGTCTGACTGTCAATGATACTCCTCCCGTAGGTCTGACTGTCAATGATATTCTTCCCGTAGGTCTGACTGTCAATGATATTCTTCCCGTAGGTCTGACTGTCAATGATATTCTTCCTGTAGGTCTGACTGTCAATGATATTCTTCCCGTAGGTCTGACTGTCAATGATATTCTTCCCGTAGGTCTGACTGTCAATGATATTCTTCCCGTAGGCCTGATTGTCAATGATATTCTTCCCGTAGGTCTGATTGTCATTGCTATTCATCAAGGACTGGATGGCGGAGTCAGCCCGACTTGCTCAGTGTGCAGGCTAAACTACCTCATTAATCAACCTCCAGTCATCTCCCATTCAGATGATGCCCTCCTTGGAATGCATTACTTAATGGTCCTTACTACTCTGGTCCATGAGGACGATAGATGAGTGCATGGAGGTAGCGGCGTATAGCGCCCTGTTGTCCTCAGTGTGCACTGGTTACGTTCCCTGGTAGCGGCTTACACACAGTGTTTACAAGGTGGAGCCGTCGACGACACGGCTTTTATATGATCGTATTTTATCTGTTCTCCGCTGACGGCCGTGACTGACATGGTTGGCATTGTTTCTGGTGGTCCTGTCTGTGTGTACGTGTGTGAGAGAGAGAGCTTTATTATACAATCAAATAAACCGCTAAACCGATAAGGGTCATGCAGCGAGAGAGTTAGATGCCTTTCCAGCTATCTACCACTACTACATTATACAGAAACACTGTGTGAGACACTGTACTCTACAGGGGTTGTTCCTTCCCTTGGATGTTATATTTAGCTTTCCTCACCTGTCGTCTAGCCCATTCCAAGAACATTCATGACAACAATACCATCATTACCCTGAGGCCACAATGCATTACTCCTGGGACCCTTTAATATTTATGGTACAAACAACACAGTAACCTCAAGACTCTTCCAAGCACCTGCTCGTGAGTGGCCACTGACGTGGGTGGGGCCACTGAAGTTCCCGAGTACATAGTGCGATTGTAACCTAAATGTACTCGGGGGAAGGGAAGTGGGAAGTACCTTGTACTCAACCATCTATCTCCTTTCTGCCACGTGGGAGTGACAAAAAATATAACTTCCCACTTGTATAGTGCAAATGATGATTAATTACAGGACGGTATGAGAGATTAGAGTTAATTGTTTGTACAAGTGTTTATATTCATCATAACATTACGACTTAGTGCAGTCCCCGTTGTTGCTGTTGCTGCGGCTGTTGCTGCGGCTGTTGCTGCTACTGCTGTTACTGCTGCTGCTGTTATTGTTGTTGTTGCTGCTGCTGCTGATGTTTCTCCTGCTGCTGCTGCTGCTGCTGCTGCTGCTGCTGCTGCTGCTCAGCAGGTATAGAGCGCTGTCTGTTGTCTACTGTTGTAGCGGTGTCAGACCCATAGATCAAGCTTGAGTACCTCATGTTCCCCAGGTCCTGTGTCACCCGTAAATTATATAATAATAATATTATACAGCTTATTAGCGAGTCCGGATGTTTTCTGCGTCCGGCTGTTTTACCAGACTGCTCTTCAACACTTGTCACACAGTGAGTTAAACAAGTTAAGAAAGCCTAGAGAACGAATGGATTTGTCAGTTAAAAACAGAGTAGGGGAGTTAGTAGATGGGGAGATGGAGGTTTTGGGTAGATGGCGGGAATATTTTGAAGAACTTTTAAATGTCGACGAAGAAAGGGAGGTGGTAATTTCATGCACTGGACAGGGAGGTATACCATCTTTTAGGAGTGAAGAAGAACAGGATGTGAGTGTGGGGGAGGTGCGTGAGGCATTACGTAGAATGAAAGGGGGTAAAGCAGCTGGAACTGACGGGATCATGACAGAAATGTTAAAAGCAGGGGAAGATATAGTGTTGGAGTGGTTGGTATTTTTGTTTAATAAATGTATGAAAGAGGGAAAGGTACCTAGGAATTGGCGGAGAGCGTGTATGGTCCCTTTATATGAAGGGAAAGGGGACAAAAGAGATTGTAAAAATTATAGAAGAATAAGTTTACTGAGTATACCAGGAAAAGTATACGGTAGGGTTATAAATGAAAGAATTAGAGGTAAGACAGAATCTAGGATTGCAGATGAGCAAGGAGGTTTCAGAGTGGGTAGGGGATGTGTAGACCAAGTGTTTACACACAAATAACCCGCACATAAAAGAGAGAAGCTTACGACGACGTTTCTGTCCGACTTGGATCATTGACAAAGTCACTGGTCAATGGTCCAAGTCGGACCGAAACGTTGTCGTAAGCTTCTCTCTTTTATGTGCGGGTTATTTGTGTTTCGTTCCAGTCACGATATTGTGCCTTTTTTGTTATTTACCAAGTGTTTACATTGAAGCATATATGTGAACAGTATTTAGATAAAGGTAGGGAAGTTTTTATTGCATTTATGGATTTAGAAAAGGCATATGATAGAGTGGATAGAGGAACAATGTGGCAGATGTTACAAGTATATGGAATAGGTGGTAAGTTACTAAATGCTGTAAAGAGTTTTTATGAGGATAGTGAGGCTCAGGTTAGGTGTGTAGAAGAGAGGGAGACTACTTCCCGGTAAAAGTAGGTCTTAGACAGGGATGTGTAATGTCACCTTGGTTGTTTAATATATTTATAGATGGGGTTGTAAAAGAAGTAAATGCTAGGGTGTTCGGGAGAGGGATGGGATTAAATTATGGGGAATCAAATACAAAATGGGAATTGACACAGTTGCTTTTTGCTGATGATACTGTGTTTATGGGAGATTGTAAAGAAAAATTGCAAAGGTTAGTGGATGAGTTTGGGAGTGTGTGTAAAGGTAGAAAGTTGAAAGTGAACATAGAAAAGAGTAAGGTGATGAGGGTATCAAATGATTTAGATAAAGGAAAATTGGATATCAAATTGGGGAGGAGGAGTATGGAAGAAGTGAATGTTTTCAGATACTTGGGAGGTGACGTGTCGGCGGATGGATTTATGAAGGATGAGGTTAATCATAGAATTGATGAGGGAAAAAAGGTGAGTGGTGCGTTGAGGTATATGTGGAGGCAAAAAAATGTTATCTATGGAGGCAAAGAAGGGAATGTATGAAAGTATAGTAGTACCAACACTCTTATATGGGTGTGAAGCTTGGGTTGTGAATGCAGCAGCGAGGAGACGGTTGGAAGCAGTGGAGATGTCCTGTCTAAGGGCAATGTGTGGTGTAAATATTATGCAGAAAAATCGGAGTGTGGAAATTAGGAGAAGGTGTGGAGTTAATAAAAGTATTAGTCAGAGGGCTGAAGAGGGGTTGTTGAGGTGGTTTGGTCATTTAGAGAGAATGGATCAAAGTAGAATGACATGGAGAGCGTATAACTCTGTAGGGGAAGGAAGGTGGGGTAGGGGTCGTCCTCGAAAAGGCTGGAAGGAAGGGGTAAGGGAGGTTTTGTGGGCGAGGGGCTTGGACTTCCAGCAGGCGTGCATGAGCGTGTTCGATAGGAGTGAATGGAGACGAATGGTATTTGGGACCTGACGAGTTGTTGGAGTGTGAGCAGGGTAATATTTAGTGAAGGGATTCAGGGAAACCGGTTATTTTTATATAGCCGGACTTGAGTCCTGGAAACGGGAAGTACAATGCCTGCGCTCTAAAGGAGGGGTTTGGGATATTAGCAGTTTGGAGGGATATGTTGTGTATCTTTATACGTATATGCTTCTAAACTGTTGTGTTCTGAGCACATCTGCAAAAACAGTGATTATGTGTGAGTGAGGTGAAAGTGTTGAATGATGTAAGTATTTTCTTTTTGGGGATTTTCTTTCTTTTTTGGGTCACCCTGCCTCGGTGGGAGACGGCCGACTTGTTAAATATATATATATATATATATATATATATATATATATATATATATATATATATATATATATATATATATATATATATATATATATATATAATATAGGGGGTGGTAGGAGAAAATTCTCAAACAGCTTCAGGGAGAATCTTGAGTTTTCCCTGAAGCAAGTTTATTCTTTTCTCTGAGGATGAGGGTCCCTATAACAGTTCTAGAGGTGGTACCTCCCTATATTATATATATATATATATATATATATATATATATATATATATATATATATATATATATATATGCAATAAGATCACAGTAAACAGGTAATTTCAGAATATGAAAAACAACCACTGTGAAAGAATAGAGAAATTCCAAGCGCTTTCGTGACTACTCACATTATCAAGGAACTATGAAAGTAAAGCATCCAAGGAAGGTATATAAGGGGTCTGGCCAACACCTCACTATCAGATCCCACAAACGGTTAAACACCTGACGCGCGCCGGCCCAACTGGACAGGTCCTTCGCACAACCCGCCAACAAACTATTCTACCCAAGAAAATTTTTTAAAAATTATTATTTGTCCAATGTATTATTAAATTCTTCCCAAATTCTATTAATTATAAATGGATCTAATTTAAATAAACCAAAGGAAATATTCATATTATTGTCAAAACTGCTTTTTATGAAACAAGATTCAATTATATTCCTGTCAGCCATGGACTTGCTTGATACTACTTTCTCAACTTTTTGAAAATCAATTGGATGGTTAAAATCTCTTACATGAATAAATAGAGCATTGGAATCTTGTCCAGTTCTAATGCTATATTTATGTTGTTTTAATCTTAGTTCGAGATTTTTACCAGTTTGACCGTAATAAACTTTATCGCAAATTTTACAAGGAATCTTATAGACACATCCATCAGCATTTTGGGGGGAATTCTTTATCAAAAGTTTTTTTTACTGTACCAAGATTTTTGAATACAACTTTAATATTAAAAGTCTTAAGAAGAGAAGGCATATCAACCAAGTTTTCATGGTAAGGGAGAACCAACATATTTTTAGTTGAATAAGGTTGGTTGTCCATTTTTGGATTGTAAAAAGTATTTCTAGCAACTTTAAAAGATTTATCAATTACATTTCTTGGGTATTTTAAATCATTACCTATTTCATAAATTTTGGATATTTCCTCATCTATGAAGTCTGGACTACAAATTCGTAAAGCTCTCAGAAACATTGATGAGAAAACAGACAGTTTAGCTCTATCTTGATGCAAAGAATAATAGTGGACATAGGAACAGTTATTTGTAGGTTTTGTGTAAATTTTAAATTTGAATTCATTATTACCCTTAATAATTAAAACATCTAGAAAAGGCAATGAGTTATTTTCTTCAAATTCAACAGTAAAATTTACAGAATGGGCTAAGCTATTTAATTTTCCAAGAAAATGGTGTATATCTACATTTTTGGGCATAAGACACAAAATATCATCAACATATCAGAACCATTTAGCTCTATTAGGGAGGATTGTGTTAAGCAACCTTGTTTCAAAAAATTCCATGTATAGGTTACTAAGAACAGGTGAAAGAGGATTTCCCATTGCCATGCCAAACTTCTGAGTGTAAAACTTATCATTAAATACAAATTTTGCATCAACAATGCAAAGTTTAATAAGTTTAATGATAGTAGGAACTGGCAATGGTAAATCATAGTTAACGAGTTCTTCAGATAAAAAACTTAATAAATCATCAACAGGAACTTTCGTAAACAAGGAAGTAACATCAAAACTAACCATGTTAAAATCATTTAAGTCAGTCAAGGAGCTTAATTTATCAACTGTTCCTATGTCCACTATTATTCTTTGCATCAAGATAGAGTCAAACTGTCTGTTTTCTCATCAATGTTTTTGAGAGCTTTACGAATTTGTAGTCCTGAGTTCATAGATGAGGAAATATCCAAAATTTATGAAATAGGTAATGATTTAAAATACCCAAGAAATGTAATTGATAAATCTTTTAAAGTTGCTAGAAATACTTTTTACAATCCAAAAAGGGGCAACCAGCCTTATTCAACTAAAAATATGTTGGTTCTCCCTTACCATGAAAACTTGGTTGATATGCCTTCTCTTCTTAAGACTTTTAATATTAAAGTTGTATTCAAAAACCTTGACACAATAAAAAAAACTTTTGATAAAGAATTTCCCCCAAAATGCTGATGGATGTGTCTATAAGATTCCTTGTAAAATTTGCGATAAAGTTTATTACGATCAAACTGGTAAAAATCTCGAACTATGATTAAAACAACATAAATATAGCATTAGAACTGGACAAGATTCCAATGCTCTGATAATGTGCCTGATATACCAATGTTCCTGATATACTAATGTAGCTGGTATACCAATGTGCCTAATATACTAATGTGGCTGGTATACTAATGCGGTTGGTATACCAGTGTGCCTGGTATACCAGTGAGGCTGGTATACTAATGTGGCTGGTATACCAGTGTGCCTGGTATACCAGTGTGGCTGGTATACTAATGTGGTTGGTATACCAGTGTGCCTGGTATACCAGTGTGGCTGGTATACCAGTGTGGCTGGTATACTAATGCGTTAAGTACAGCAATTAGTATATATTGTACCAAATAATGTCTTAACTGCTGACTGTACGATAAATTCTAATCCTGATCATATACGTGTGTTCCTTCAATCCGGATCCTTTGCGGTGTGTTCCTTCAATCCGGATCCTTTGCGGTGTGTTCCTTCAATCCGGATCCTTTGCGGTGTGTTCCTTCAATCCGGATCCTTTGTGGTGTGTTCCTTCAATCCGGATCCTTTGCGGTGTGTTCCTTCAATCCGGATCCTTTGCGGTGTGTTCCTTCAATCCGGATCCTTTGCGGTGTGTTCCTTCAATCCGGATCCTTTGCGGTGTGTTCCTTCAATCCGGATCCTTTGCGATGTGTTCCTTCAGTCCGGATCCTTTGCAGTGTGTTCCTTCAATCCGGATCCTTTGCGGTGTGTTCCTTCAATCCGGATCCTTTGCGGTGTGTTCCTTCAATCCGGATCCTTTGTGGTGTGTTCCTTCAATCCGGATCCTTTGCGGTGTGTTCCTTCAATCCGGATCCTTTGCGGTGTGTTCCTTCAATCCGGATCCTTTGCGGTGTGTTCCTTCAATCCGGATCCTTTGCGGTGTGTTCCTTCAATCCGGATCCTTTGCGGTGTGTTCCTTCAGTCCGGATCCTTTGCAGTGTGTTCCTTCAATCCGGATCCTTTGCGGTGTGTTCCTTCAATCCGGATCCTTTGCGGTGTGTTCCTTCAATCCGGATCCTTTGCGGTGTGTTCCTTCAATCCAGAGCCTTTGCGTGTGTTCCTCCAATCCGGATTCCTTGTGTTTCCTAAACTCCGGTTCCTTTGCGTGTGTTTCTCTAATCCTGATCCTTCTTGTGTGTTCCTCCAATCCGAATTCTTTGTGTGTTCCTCCAGTCCGGATACTTCCCGGTGTCAGACCGCAAGCTGAGCGACCCCAAGACTTCCTTTTTTGTTAAGTTAATATTAATTAACGACAGTAATAACCGTCACATTCAACAGTGGTCGTCACGACACTCCCTCAACGACCCACTTCCATACAGCAGTCAACAGCTCTTCCATTATAAGATACTTTCAGTACAAACAGTATATACGAAAAAAAATGCATCGGTATAAATATGTGAGGGTCAGTAGTGTGTAGTGTGGAGGGTCAGTAGTGTGTAGTGTGGAGGGTCAGTAGTGTGTAGTGTGGAGGGTCAGTAGTGTGTAGTGTGGAGGGTCAGTAGTGTGTAGTGTGGAGGGTCTGTAGTGTGTAGTGTGGAGGGTCAGTAGTGTGTAGTGTGGAGGGTCAGTAGTGTGTAGTGTGGAGGGTCAGTAGTGTGTAGTGTGGAGGGTCAGTAGTGTGTAGTGTGGAGGGTCAGTAGTGTGTAGTGTGGAGGGTCAGTAGTGTGTAGTGTGGAGGGTCAGTAGTGTGTAGTGTGGAGGGTCAGTAGTGTGTAGTGTGGAGGGTCAGTAGTGTGCAGTGTGGAGGGTTTGTAGTGTGTAGTGTGGAGGGTCAGTAGTGTGTAGTGTGGAGGGTCAGTAGTGTGTAGTGTGGAGGGTCAGTAGTGTGTAGTGTGGAGGGTCAGTAGTGTGCAGTGTGGAGGGTTTGTAGTGTGTAGTGTGGAGGGTCAGTAGTGTGTAGTGTGGAGGGTCAGTAGTGTGTAGTGTGGAGGGTCAGTAGTGTGTAGTGTGGAGGGTCAGTAGTGTGTAGTGTGGAGGGTCAGTAGTGTGTAGTGTGGAGGGTCTGTAGTGTGTAGTGTGGAGGGTCAGTAGTGTGTAGTGTGGAGGGTCAGTAGTGTGTAGTGTGGAGGGTCAGTAGTGTGCAGTGTGGAGGGTTTGTAGTGTGTAGTGTGGAGGGTCAGTAGTGTGTAGTGTGGAGGGTCAGTAGTGTGTAGTGTGGAGGGTCAGTAGTGTGTAGTGTGGAGGGTCAGTAGTGTGTAGTGTGGAGGGTCAGTAGTGTGTAGTGTGGAGGGTCAGTAGTGTGTAGTGTGGAGGGTCAGTAGTGTGTAGTGTGGAGGGTCAGTAGTGTGCAGTGTGGAGGGTTTGTAGTGTGTAGTGTGGAGGGTCAGTAGTGTGTAGTGTGGAGGGTCAGTAGTGTGTAGTGTGGAGGGTCAGTAGTGTGTAGTGTGGAGGGTCAGTAGTGTGTAGTGTGGAGTGTCAGTAGGGTGTAGGGTCTGTAGTGTGTAGTGTGTAGTGTGTAGTGTGGAGGGTCTGTAGTGTGTAGTGTGGAGGGTCAGTAGTGTGTAGTGTGGAGGGTCAGTAGTGTGTAGTGTGGAGGGTCAGTAGTGTGTAGTGTGGAGGGTCAGTAGTGTGTAGTGTGGAGGGTCAGTAGTGTGTAGTGTGGAGGGTCAGTAGTGTGTAGTGTGGAGGGTCAGTAGTGTGTAGTGTGGAGGGTCAGTAGTGTGTAGTGTGGAGGGTCAGTAGTGTGTAGTGTGGAGGGTCTGTAGTGTGTAGTGTGGAGGGTCAGTAGTGTGTAGTGTGGAGGGTCAGTAGTGTGTAGTGTGGAGGGTCAGTAGTGTGTAGTGTGGAGGGTCAGTAGTGTGTAGTGTGGAGGGTCAGTAGTGTGTAGTGTGGAGGGTCAGTAGTGTGTAGTGTGGAGGGTCAGTAGTGTGTAGTGTGGAGGGTCAGTAGTGTGTAGTGTGGAGGGTCTGTAGTGTGTAGTGTGGAGGGTCAGTAGTGTGTAGTGTGGAGGGTCAGTAGTGTGTAGTGTGGAGGGTCAGTAGTGTGTAGTGTGGAGGGTCAGTAGTGTGTAGTGTGGAGGGTCAGTAGTGTGTAGTGTGGAGGGTCAGTAGTGTGTAGTGTGGAGGGTCAGTAGTGTGTAGTGTGGAGGGTCAGTAGTGTGTAGTGTGGAGGGTCAGTAGTGTGTAGTGTGGAGGGTCAGTAGTGTGTAGTGTGGAGGGTCAGTAGTGTGTAGTGTGGAGGGTCAGTAGTGTGTAGTGTGGAGGGTCAGTAGTGTGTAGTGTGGAGGGTCAGTAGTGTGTAGTGTGGAGGGTCAGTAGTGTGTAGTGTGGAGGGTCAGTAGTGTGTAGTGTGGAGGGTCAGTAGTGTGTAGTGTGGAGGGAGTAGTGTCAGTGTGGAGGGTTTGTAGTGTGTAGTGTGGAGGGTCAGTAGTGTGTAGTGTGGAGTAGTGTGTAGTGTGGAGGGTCAGTAGTGTGTAGTGTGGAGGGTCAGTAGTGTGTAGTGTGGAGGGTCAGTAGTGTGTAGTGTGGAGGGTCTGTAGTGTGTAGTGTGGAGGGTCAGTAGTGTGCAGTGTGGAGGGTCAGTAGTGTGTAGTTTGGAGGGTCTGTAGTGTGTAGTGTGGAGGGTCAGTAGTGTGTAGTGTCTGTAGTGTGTAGTGTGGAGGGTCAGTAGTGTGTAGTGTGGAGGGTCAGTAGTGTGTAGTGTGGAGGGTCAGTAGTGTGTAGTGTGGAGGGTCTGTAGTGTGTAGTGTGGAGGGTCAGTAGTGTGTAGTGTGGAGGGTCAGTAGTGTGTAGCGTGGAGGTGTGTAGTGTGTAGTGTGGAGTAGTGTGTAGTGTGGAGGGTCAGTAGTGTGTAGTGTGGAGGGTCAGTAGTGTGTAGTGTGGAGGGTCAGTAGTGTGTAGTGTGGAGGGTCAGTAGTGTGTAGTGTGGAGGGTCAGTAGTGTGTAGTGTGGAGGGTCAGTAGTGTGTAGTGTGGAGGGTCAGTAGTGTGTAGTGTGGAGGGTCTGTAGTGTGTAGTGTGGAGGGTCAGTAGTGTGTAGTGTGGAGGGTCAGTAGTGTGTAGTGTGGAGGGTCTGTAGTGTGTAGTGTGGAGGGTCAGTAGTGTGTAGTGTGGAGGGTCAGTAGTGTGTAGTGTGGAGGGTCAGTAGTGTGTAGTGTGGAGGGTCAGTAGTGTGTAGTGTGGAGGGTCAGTAGTGTGTAGTGTGGAGGGTCTGTAGTGTGTAGTGTGGAGGGTAGTAGTGTGTAGTGTGGAGGGTCAGTAGTGTGTAGTGTGGAGGGTCAGTAGTGTGTAGTGTGGAGGGTCAGTAGTGTGTAGTGTGGAGTAGTGTGTAGTGTGGAGGGTCAGTAGTGTGTAGTGTGGAGGGTCAGTAGTGTGTAGTGTGGAGGGTCAGTAGTGTGTAGTGTGGAGGGTCAGTAGTGTGTAGTGTGGAGGGTCAGTAGTGTGTAGTGTGGAGGGTCAGTAGTGTGTAGTGTGGAGGGTCAGTAGTGTGTAGTGTGGAGGGTCAGTAGTGTGTAGTGTGGAGGGTCAGTAGTGTGTAGTGTGGAGGGTCAGTAGTGTGTAGTGTGGAGGGTCAGTAGTGTGTAGTGTGGAGGGTCTGTAGTGTGTAGTGTGGAGGGTCTGTAGTGTGTAGTGTGGAGGGTCAGTAGTGTGTAGTGTAGTGTGTAGTGTGGAGGGTCAGTAGTGTGTAGTGTGTAGTGTGGAGGGTCAGTAGTGTGTAGTGTGGAGGGTCAGTAGTGTGTAGTGTGGAGGGTCAGTAGTGTGTAGTGTGGAGGGTCTGTAGTGTGTAGTGTGGAGGGTCAGTAGTGTGTAGTGTGGAGGGTAGTGTGTAGTGTGGAGGGTCAGTAGTGTGTAGTGTGGAGGGTCAGTAGTGTGTAGTGTGGAGGGTAGTGTGTAGTGTGGAGGGTCAGTAGTGGAGGGTGTAGTGTGGAGGGTCAGTAGTGTGTAGTGTGGAGGGTCAGTAGTGTGTAGTGTGGAGGGTCTGTAGTGTGTAGTGTGGAGGGTCAGTAGTGTGTAGTGTCTGTAGTGTGTAGTGTGGAGGGTCAGTAGTGTGTAGTGTGGAGGGTCAGTAGTGTGTAGTGTGGAGGGTCAGTAGTGTGTAGTGTGGAGGGTCTGTAGTGTGTAGTGTGGAGGGTCAGTAGTGTGTAGTGTGGAGGGTCACTAGTGTGTAGTGTGGAGGGTCAGTAGTGTGTAGTGTGGAGGGTCAGTATGTAGTGTGTAGTGTGGAGGGTCAGTAGTGTGTAGTGTGGAGGGTCAGTAGTGTGTAGTGTGGAGGGTCAGTAGTGTGTAGTGTGGAGGGTCAGTAGTGTGTAGTGTGGAGGGTCAGTAGTGTGCAGTGTGGAGGGTCAGTAGTGTGTAGTGTGGAGGGTCTGTAGTGTGTAGTGTGGAGGGTGAGTAGTGTGTAGTGTGGAGGGTCAGTAGTGTGTAGTGTGGAGGGTCAGTAGTGTGTAGTGTGGAGGGTCAGTAGTGTGTAGTGTGGAGGGTCAGTAGTGTGTAGTGTGGAGGGTCAGTAGTGTGTAGTGTGGAGGGTCAGTAGTGTGTAGTGTGGAGGGTCAGTAGTGTGTAGTGTGGAGGGTCAGTAGTGTGTAGTGTGGAGGGTCAGTAGTGTGTAGTGTGGAGGGTCAGTAGTGTGTAGTGTGGAGGGTCAGTAGTGTGTAGTGTGGAGGGTCAGTAGTGTGTAGTGTGGAGGGTCAGTAGTGTGTAGTGTGGAGGGTCAGTAGTGTGTAGTGTGGAGGGTCAGTAGTGTGTAGTGTGGAGGGTCAGTAGTGTGTAGTGTGGAGGGTCAGTAGTGTGTAGTGTGGAGGGTCAGTAGTGTGTAGTGTGGAGGGTCAGTAGTGTGTAGTGTGGAGGGTCAGTAGTGTGTAGTGTGGAGGGTCAGTAGTGTGTAGTGTGGAGGGTCAGTAGTGTGTAGTGTGGAGGGTGTAGTGTGTAGTGTGGAGGGTCAGTAGTGTGTAGTGTGGAGGGTCAGTAGTGTGTAGTGTGGAGGGTCAGTAGTGTGTAGTGTGGAGGGTCTGTAGTGTGTAGTGTGGAGGGTCTGTAGTGTGTAGTGTGGAGGGTCAGTAGTGTGTAGTGTGGAGGGTCTGTAGTGTGTAGTGTGGAGGGTCTGTAGTGTGTAGTGTGGAGGGTCAGTAGTGTGTAGTGTGGAGGGTCTGTAGTGTGTAGTGTGGAGGGTCAGTAGTGTGTAGTGTGGAGGGTCTGTAGTGTGTAGTGTGGAGGGTCTGTAGTGTGTAGTGTGGAGGGTCAGTAGTGTGTAGTGTGGAGGGTCTGTAGTGTGTAGTGTGGAGGGTCAGTAGTGTGTAGTGTGGAGGGTCTGTAGTGTGTAGTGTGGAGGGTCTGTAGTGTGTAGTGTGGAGGGTCAGTAGTGTGTAGTGTGGAGGGTCTGTAGTGTGTAGTGTGGAGGGTCAGTAGTGTGTAGTGTGGAGGGTCTGTAGTGTGTAGTGTGGAGGGTCAGTAGTGTGTAGTGTGGAGTAGTGTGTAGTGTGGAGGGTCAGTAGTGTGTAGTGTGGAGGGTCTGTAGTGTGTAGTGTGTGTAGTGTGTAGGGTCAGTAGTGTGTAGTGTGGAGGGTCAGTAGTGTGTAGTGTGGAGGGTCAGTAGTGTGTAGTGTGGAGGGTCTGTAGTGTGTAGTGTGGAGGGTCAGTAGTGTGTAGTGTGGAGGGTCTGTAGTGTGTAGTGTGGAGGGTCAGTAGTGTGTAGTGTGGAGGGTCTGTAGTGTGTAGTGTGGAGGGTCAGTAGTGTGTAGTGTGGAGGGTCTGTAGTGTGTAGTGTGGAGGGTCTGTAGTGTGTAGTGTGGAGGGTCAGTAGTGTGTAGTGTGGAGGGTAAGTAGTGTAGTGTGGAGGGTCTGTAGTGTGTAGTGTGGAGGGTCTGTAGTGTGTAGTGTGGAGGGTCAGTAGTGTGTAGTGTGGAGGGTCAGTAGTGTGTAGTGTGGAGGGTCTGTAGTGTGTAGTGTGGAGGGTCTGTAGTGTGTAGTGTGGAGGGTCTGTAGTGTGTAGTGTGGAGGGTCAGTAGTGTGTAGTGTGGAGGGTCAGTAGTGTGTAGTGTGGAGGGTCAGTAGTGTGTAGTGTGGAGGGTCAGTAGTGTGTAGTGTGGAGGGTCTGTAGTGTGTAGTGTGGAGGGTGGCTAGTGTGTAGTGTGGAGGGTCAGTAGTGTGTAGTGTGGAGGGTCTGTAGTGTGTAGTGTGGAGGGTCAGTAGTGTGTAGTGTGGAGGGTCAGTAGTGTGTAGTGTGGAGGGTCAGTAGTGTGTAGTGTGGAGGGTCAGTAGTGTGTAGTGTGGAGGGTCAGTAGTGTGTAGTGTGGAGGGTCAGTAGTGTGTAGTGTGGAGGGTCAGTAGTGTGTAGTGTGGAGGGTCAGTAGTGTGTAGTGTGGAGGGTCAGTAGTGTGGAGTGTGGAGGGTGTAGTGTGGAGTGTAGTGTGTAGTGAGGGTCAGTAGTGTGTAGTGTGGAGGGTCAGTAGTGTGTAGTGTGGAGGGTCAGTAGTGTGTAGTGTGGAGGGTAGTGTGTAGTGTGGAGGGTCTGTAGTGTGTAGTGTGGAGGGTCAGTAGTGTGTAGTGTGGAGGGTCAGTAGTGTGTAGTGTGGAGGGTCTGTAGTGTGTAGTGTGGAGGGTCAGTAGTGTGTAGTGTGGAGGGTCAGTAGTGTGTAGTGTGGAGGGTCAGTAGTGTGTAGTGTGGAGGGTCTGTAGTGTGTAGTGTGGAGGGTCTGTAGTGTGTAGTGTGGAGGGTCTGTAGTGTGTAGTGTGGAGGGTCAGTAGTGTGTAGTGTGGAGGGTCTGTAGTGTGTAGTGTGGAGGGTCAGTAGTGTGTAGTGTGGAGGGTCTGTAGTGTGCAGTGTGGAGGGTCAGTAGTGTGTAGTGTGGAGGGTCTGTAGTGTGTAGTGTGGAGGGTCAGTAGTGTGCAGTGTGGAGGGTCAGTAGTGTGTAGTGTGGAGGGTCTGTAGTGTGTAGTGTGGAGGGTCAGTAGTGTGTAGTGTGGAGGGTCTGTAGTGTGTAGTGTGGAGGGTCAGTAGTGTGCAGTGTGGAGGGTCAGTAGTGTGTAGTGTGGAGGGTCTGTAGTGTGTAGTGTGGAGGGTCAGTAGTGTGCAGTGTGGAGGGTCAGTAGTGTGTAGTGTGGAGGGTCTCCAGTGTGTAGTGTGGAGGGTCAGTAGTGTGTAGTGTGGAGGGTCAGTAGTGTGTAGTGTGGAGGGTCTGTAGTGTGTAGTGTGGAGGGTCTGTAGTGTGTAGTGTGGAGGGTCAGTAGTGTGTAGTGTGGAGGGTCAGTAGTGTGTAGTGTGGAGGGTCAGTAGTGTGTAGTGTGGAGGGTCAGTAGTGTGTAGTGTGGAGGGTCTGTAGTGTGTAGTGTGGAGGGTCTGTAGTGTGTAGTGTGGAGGGTCAGTAGTGTGTAGTGTGGAGGGTCAGTAGTGTGTAGTGTGGAGGGTCAGTAGTGTGTAGTGTGGAGGGTCAGTAGTGTGTAGTGTGGAGGGTCTGTAGTGTGTAGTGTGGAGGGTCTGTAGTGTGTAGTGTGGAGGGTCAGTAGTGTGTAGTGTGGAGGGTCTGTAGTGTGTAGTGTGGAGGGTCAGTAGTGTGTAGTGTGGAGGGTCAGTAGTGTGGAGGGTCAGTAGTGTGCAGTGTGGAGGGTCTGTAGTGTGGAGGGTCAGTAGTGTGTAGTGTGGAGGGTCTGTAGTGTGGAGGGTCAGTAGTGTGTAGTGTGGAGGGTTTGTAGTGTGTAGTGTGGAGGGTCAGTAGTGTGCAGTGTGGAGGGTTTGTAGTGTGTAGTGTGGAGGGTCAGTAGTGTGTAGTGTGGAGGGTCTGTAGTGTGTAGTGTGGAGGGTCAGTAGTGTGTAGTGTGGAGGGTTTGTAGTGTGTAGTGTGGAGGGTCAGTAGTGTGCAGTGTGGAGGGTTTGTAGTGTGTAGTGTGGAGGGTCAGTAGTGTGTAGTGTGGAGGGTTTGTAGTGTGTAGTGTGGAGGGTCAGTAGTGTGTAGTGTGGAGGGTCAGTAGTGTGCAGTGTGGAGGGTTTGTAGTGTGTAGTGTGGAGGGTCAGTAGTGTGTAGTGTGGAGGGTTTGTAGTGTGTAGTGTGGAGGGTCAGTAGTGTGTAGTGTGGAGGGTTTGTAGTGTGTAGTGTGGAGGGTCAGTAGTGTGCAGTGTGGAGGGTTTGTAGTGTGTAGTGTGGAGGGTCAGTAGTGTGTAGTGTGGAGGGTTTGTAGTGTGTAGTGTGGAGGGTCAGTAGTGTGTAGTGTGGAGGGTTTGTAGTGTGTAGTGTGGAGGGTCAGTAGTGTTCAGTGTGGAGGGTTTGTAGTGTGTAGTGTGGAGGGTCAGTAGTGTGTAGTGTGGAGGGTTTGTAGTGTGTAGTGTGGAGGGTCAGTAGTGTGTAGTGTGGAGGGTTTGTAGTGTGTAGTGTGGAGGGTCAGTAGTGTGTAGTGTGGAGGGTTTGTAGTGTGTAGTGTGGAGGGTCAGTAGTGTGTAGTGTGTACTGGCTACTACAACACAACACAAGCATGAGGGTGTTGACCATGTACTGGCTACTACAACTCAACACAAGCATGAGGGTGTTGACCATGTACTGGCTACTACAACACAACACAAGCATGAGGGTGTTGACCATGTACTGGCTACTACAACACAACACAAGCATGAGGGTGTGACCATGTACTGGCTACTACAACACAACACAAGCATGAGGGTGTGACCATGTACTGGCTACTACAACACAACACAAGCATGAGGGTGTTGACCATGTACTGGCTACTACAACACAACACAAGCATGAGGGTGTGACCATGTACTGGCTACTACAACACAACACAAGCATGAGGGTGTTGACCATGTACTGGCTACTACAACACAACACAAGCATGAGGGTGTTGACCATGTACTGGCTACTACAACACAACACAAGCATGAGGGTGTGACCATGTACTGGCTACTACAACACAACACAAGCATGAGGGTGTTGACCATGTACTGGCTACTACAACACAACACAAGCATTAGAGTGTGACCATGTACTGGCAACTACAACACAACACAAGCATGAGGGTGTTGACCATGTACTGGCTACTACAACACAACACAAGCATGAGGGTGTTGACCATGTACTGGCTACTACAACACAACACAAGCATGAGGGTGTGCCCATGTACTGGCTACTACAACACAACACATGATCCTGGTTCACACTTAATCTCTCACGTTACCTCAGTTCTTGTTTAATACAGAAGATCAGTACGGAAGTGTTACTGTGTACGAATGGTATATAATACCGACAAGATGAGATTAAGGCACATGTGCAACATCTGGGTATCTTTATTGTAGACGTTTCGCCATCCAGTGGCTTTATCAATACAAATTCTAGGACATAACTTGAAGACAGTAGAACTATGTACAGAAGATGAGGTAATCAGTCCCTCAACCTAGGAGTAGGTGCGAAGAGCACCATAGTCGTGGAGATTCTGAAGCAGAAGAAAGGATCCTGGCGCTTATATAGTAACGTCAGGTGTAGCAGACGAGGGCATATTCACTGGTAGGCGGGATTCCCCAGTGGAAGTAGGTCCTTCCCAAAGAGATGGGTTAGTTGTCGTAGGTTGAGGGACTGATTACCTCATCTTCTGTACATAGTTCTACTGTCTTCAAGTTATGTCCTAGAATTTGTATTGATAAAGCCACTGGATGGCGAAACGTCTACAATAAAGATACCCAGATATTGCACATGTGTCTTAATCTCATCTTGTCGGTATTATATACCATTCGTACACAACTTGTCAGACACTGCAACATCATGGAATCTTAATTCTGAGGACATGTACATAACCTTCACGGCTACGACAACTACTACTACAACTAACCCATCTCTTTGGGAAGGACCTACTTCCACTGGGGAATCCCGCCTACCAGTGAATATGCCCTCGTCTGCTACACCTGACGTTACTATATAAGCGCCAGGATCCTTTCTTCTGCTTCAGAATCTCCACGACTATGGTGCTCTTCGCACCTACTCCTAGGTTGAGGGACTGATTACCTCATCTTCTGTACATAGTTCTACTGTCTTCAAGTTATGTCCTAGAATTTGTATTGATAAAACCACTGGATGGCGAAACGTCTACAATAAAGATACCCAGACGGAAGTGTTATTATCGAAGGAGAGAGCTAAGGCTGAGAGGCACTCAAGGATTATAGTACTCACTACAGTACTCACATAAAACTATACGCATCTTCCTTGACTTTCGGATCATTAGCTGATCCTCACTTTCGGCTCATGCCTAGCTTGCCACGGTTCAGTCAGGTTCTCTCATTCCATCTAACCTTATTACTCGCCTCTCTCCAGCTTCGCCTCTCCTCATTAAGATCAGAGGTTAAAGGCTAAAGATTACACTCTTGAAGGTCAGTGACCTCCATATATACACAAAAAAATAGTTATGAGAAAATGTCCTCACTTTGAACCTAACATCTCATTAGTAAGTCTAAAAACAGTAATGGCACTGACGTGGGTTTGTAATGTTACATTTTCTTCCCTCCTCTTAAAAAGAGAGATTTAGAAGAGTCTACGATTATCCTAACTTTTAATATTTTTTTGTGTGACCTTAAAATCTACAATTTCCTTATACACACAAGAGCTTAACTCACTAAGAAGAAGAATGTGAACCCGCTGAGTCTGCTGATGTCAGCTCACATGAGAAAAACACGAAAGGATCTATTACACGTAATGTTAACTGATCGTTACACCCAAACCCACCGAGACACTTTCAAGAAATTAATATATATAGATTCTTCTGATCCAGATTAAAGTGTTCGGAATAGTGTGATAGAGGTGTGGGAGGAGCCTCCAGCAGCTTCCTCTGCCCTGAATGACCACCATGCGTTCACAGCTTCACACAAACAAATATATAATTCACATACACACTGGTGGACGAGATCTGAGGCTCCGAGAAATATAACCCAACAACAGCAAACAAAAGATGGAAGATATCAGGAAGTTTTGGGTCTTACGGTCAATGTCTGTAAAGGTTGATTTTGTGCGTCTCGAAGTTTTCCTAGCTGGAGGACAATTCCTCGGGATAAATAATGGTAATTATTAGTTACCATTACAAGTTACCATTACAAGTTATCATTACAAGTTATCATTACAAGTTATCATTACAAGTTATCATTACAAAACATGAACTTCAGCGTGTCTCCTATCACGTCTAATTTCTGTCGTTTTAGTGACTTTATTAGTTTAAGTTGTTAAACACAGTGAGGTTAACAACACAGCCTCAACTTTTTCATTAAGCTCTAGTGTAATGATAGAGGGGAAGGTGGCGGCGGAGGCGGCGGAGGCGGCAGAGGCGGCGGAGGCGGCGGAGGCGGCAGAGGCGGCGGAGGCGGCGGAGGCGGCGGAGGCGACAGCTACGACAACGGGGATGATGACGATGGTGGTGATAGTTTTGGTTGTAATAGTAGTGGTGGTGATTGTGGTGGTGGTGGTAATGGTGATAGTGGTGGATGGAGGTAGTGATGTCAGAGGTGGTGATGCTGGTGGTAATAGTGGTGGTACTGATAGTGATGGTGTTGATAATGGTGTTGGTAGTGGTGATGATACTCTGTACTCAGCTCTCACAGCAAAAGCAATTCCATTATTGTTTCCATTACATCCTATTCCCAACTTTCCTGTTGTCGTTGTTCATCATTCTCATCCTCGTCATCCTCTCCCATATCTCATCATTCATAATTTCGATTATACCAGATAGTTTGTTTACATCTGTGTATAATAACAGCAAAGGTATTTACAGCGAATAACCCCGAGTTTACTGTTTGTCAAATGTCACGATAGCGAATCAGGACCTCTTGCAGATCACTGACATTAAGATCAAACGCCCCTTCTTAACCCGTCTCTCGTTTAGCGAAGCATATCAACACGGAGGTTTCATTATTTATAAGCACAGCATATTATGCGAGGAAACGTAATTAAATCCTTAAACTATATACCGTGTTAGGTAATGAATGGTTGGGCCTGTACCCCGTCAGAGAGCTGGCCTTCATAATGACTTTAATTCCACGTTGCGGGGGGAAATGATTGATGGATGGGACATGTGGTTAGTCACTAGATAACAGGAAATCTTTATTTATATAATGTCTGGCGAGATTACACGCTGGATATATCATAATGGACATGTTGAGCACTGGTTGTCTGACAAAGTATAGCCTCTCAGTCAAGTGCTCCGCTCTACGATCTTATTTTGCTGGAATCGCTAAAAACTTCTCCACATTACCAAGGCTGCCTGCAAGAGCTGGCTGGCCTTGTGCTTATCACGGCATCAGATGGACCTGATAATTGTAATTTCCCCAATTACTGCTTCTCATTATCGTCACTATAGCTGATGGAGGTGATAGTGGAGTGAGAGAGAAAGAGAGAGAGAGAGAGAGAGACAAAGACAGAGCAGGAGAGAAAGAAATATGGAGTTTGAGTGTGTGTGTGTGTGTGTGTGTGTGTGTGTGTATCTGTCTGTCTGTCTGTTTGTGTGTAATACTGAACGTGAGTCATTACATTATTTTCTGAAGACAGTCATTATCAGTGTGGTGAAGCAAGGTATCAAGCGCCGTGTATTGTTGTCTCACAGGGTGTGGGAAAGCAAAAAAAAAAAAAAATGCCACTGAACCGAACGTTTAATCTTACTCTAAATTACAATGCCTATAATGCTTTCAATTTATTTTACGCTAGTATTTTGTTTTATGCGTCTAAAGTTTTACATTTCACTGCTTCTGACATACACTCCATGTTCACTACAGTCTCCCTCCCATAGACACCTTCTCCCACACATTTTTCCCTCTTACACACCACCAGTACTATACATTTTCTCTACCATACACTCTCCCTCTCACATTTTCCCCTGCCATACACTGCCCCTTCATTCTCCCTCCCACAGTGTTGGAGAAGATGCTGTCATGACTGCTCTCTGAGCCTTGGATGACAATATAAAAAGAAACTGGAAACGACAAAGACAGCAGAAAAATAATGAGAGCAACATAAAGGAAGAAATACAAGAATTAATGTACGCACGAAGATGGACATGATCAGAAAAAACTGACAATACAGGAACTCAGAATCACAATCAGAACACAATTCAAATATGTCGATTTTCTGCCTGGCGGTCAGCCAATACGGAATATTTGGTACAATGTTAGTATAACCTTTCAGAGATGCTACGATCCTACCAATGGTATATGCTTAAATATCTGCATTATTTTTTCACACTAAAATGTGTGATATTCTAATAAGAAATACTGTTGAGACACAGACACTCTTACATTCCAGGTGCTGGGAGGTGGAGAGTCAAGCAAAGTCAACAAGCAAGCCACCGTAGAGACTGCTATCAAAAGATTTTATAGCAGGGAAAGTTAAGGTGGAAAGAAATTACACATTAGTTTCTCCACCTCTGAGGTAAGATGGACGGGACACAGTAGCTGCCACATTTGAGCCACAATATCAGCGGCAAAAATTCATAACACAAACTTGAATAACATAACATTACTCTTTTTTTTTTTTTGCGACACAAGAAAATGGTCTTAAATCAAGTAATAACAACAAAATCCCATTTTTTTGTCAGTGGCTTCAGCGAGTCAAACATAGTGTTTGTAGCCTTCACGGAGACTCATGTTATAACCTGTTCCTCAGACTAGTTGTTAAGAACGTTACAATTTCAACGTTTACGCTTGTTTCCTGCTTCAGTTACCCCCGACCCTGCCACTACTATCAAGTCGGAGGATCTTAGTCATGCGTTTTTCACTGAGATTTTTAAGACCGTCGTCTTTGTCGGTTTGTACAAGTGCGTGGGTCGTGCCCACCAGGACGACCTCCATATTAATACACGATATAAGTAGCAGCTTAGAACCTCATCAGATGTGATCGAAATAACCGACCATAAGACGGGGGTTGACCTCTATACCAAGACTGGAACATTTTCATTAAACTTCTTGCCACCACAAACGATGCAATTTTAGCATTGATAGTGAAAAGTAAAAAAAAAAAAAAAAAAAAAAATATTCATTTACCCCGTATGCAATCTTCCCCAAATAATTTTCCTCTTGTCATTTCTGTTAAGGACTCCTTAAGTGGGAGATCGTGGCAGACACTGACCAGGGAGAACATTCAAGAAAGAGGAGTACATGAACAGTCAAAACTCGCGAAATCGTAATGACAGAATTGCAAACAAACCAGGGTACGGGTGGGGGTTAGAACCCATGGCGGGTGAGTGGCAAAACTCCAGGCCAGTGCGCAAGCCACTGGGCCACCTGGCTACAATAAGATTCATCCGACTAGGTACTATATATATTTATACATCATACAGAGGTTAGCATGCTAACCTCTCTATGCTAACCTCCACCATCATCCCATGACATCTAGCACCATCCCACGACCTCCACCACCATCCCACCACCTCCACCACCATCCCACCACCTCCACCACCATCCCACCACCTCCACCACCATCCCACCACCTCCACCACCATCCCACCACCTCCACCACCATCCCACCACCTCCACCACGATCCCACCACCTCCACCACCATCCCACCACCTCCACCACCATCCCACCACCCCCACCCCCCTCCCACCCCCCCCCCCACCCTCCCACCACCTCCACCACCATCCCACCACCTCCACCACCATCCCACCACCTCCACCACCATCCCACCACCTCCACCACCATCCCACCACCTCCACCACCATCCCACCCCCACCACCACCATCCCACCACCTCCACCACCATCCCACCACCTCCACCACCCTCCCACCACCTCCACCACCATCCCACCACCTCCACCACCATCCCACCACCTCCACCACCATCCAACCACCTCCACCACCATAACACCACCTCCACCACGATCCCACCACCTCCACCACCATCCCACCACCTCCACCACCATACCACCACCTCCACCACGATCCCACCACCTCCACCACCATCCCACCACCTCCACCACCATCCAACCACCTCCACCACCATCCCACCACCTCCACCACCATCCCACCACCTCCACCACCATCCCACCACCTCAACTACCCTTAAAACAGTCACCTTGGATTGTACAGCTAAGGGTCGTCCGGACTATCGTGGAAAAATGTCACTTGTATATAGGTGCTGACGGAATGGCTGGTCGGCTTGGCGGCTGGTCGGCTGGTCGGCTGGTCGACTGGTCGGCTAGGCGGCTAGTCGGCTGGGAGGAATCTACGGACATTTTCGAGAGACCAATAAATCGTTTGTAGGGCCACGAACAAGCGATATGACGCATTACAATAAATTGACATGCACGGAGATGTTACCCCGTGTCACCTGTGGCATGTCCCACGCTCTGAACCTTGTCCCACGCTCTGGACCTTGTCCCACGTTCTGGACCATGTCCCACGCTCTGGACCTTGTCCCACGTTCTGGACCATGTCCCACGCTCTGGACCATGTCCCACGCTCTGGACCTTGTCCCACGCTCTGGACCTTGTCCCACGCTCTGGACCTTGTCCCACGTTCTGGACCATGTCCCACGCTCGGGACCTTGTCCCACGTTCTGGACCATGTCCCACGCTCTGGACCTTGTCCCACGTTCTGGACCATGTCCCACGCTCGGGACCTTGTCCCACGTTCTGGACCTTGTCCCACGCTCTGGACCTTGTCCCACGCTCAGGACCATGTCCCACGCTCTGGACCTTGTCCCACGTTCTGGACCTTGTCCCACGCTCTGGACCTTGTCCCACGCTCAGGACCATGTCCCACGCTCTGGACCTTGTCCCACGCTCGGGACCATGTCCCACGCTCTGGACCTTGTCCCACACTAGCAGCTGGACCATGTCCCACACTAGCAGCTGGACCATGTCCCACACTAGCAGCTGGACCATGTCCTACACTAGCAGCTGGACCATGTCCCACACTAGCAGCTGGACCATGTCCCACACTAGCAGCTGGACCATGTCCCACATTAGCAGCTGGACCATGTCCCACACTAGCAGCTGGGCCATGTCCCACACTAGCAGGTGGACCATGTCCCACACTAGCAGCTGGACCATGTCCCACATTAGCAGCTGGACCATGTCCCACACTAGCAGCTGGACCATGTCCCACATTAGCAGCTGGACCATGTCCCACACTAGCAGCTGGACCATGTCCCACATTAGCAGCTGGACCATGTCCCACACTAGCAGGTGGATCATGTCCCACACTAGCAGGTGGACCATGTCCCACACTAGCAGGTGGACCATGTCCCACACTAGCAGCTGGACCATGTCCCACATTAGCAGCTGGACCATGTCCCACACTAGCAGGTGGATCATGTCCCACACTATCAGGTGCACCATGTCCCACACTAGCAGCTGGACCATGTCCCACACTAGCAGGTGGACCATGTCCCACACTAGCAGGTGGACCATGTCCCACACTAGCAGCTGGACCATGTCCCACATTAGCAGCTGGGCCATGTCCCACACTAGCATGTGGACCATGTCCCACACTAGCAGCTGGACCATGTCCCACATTAGCAGCTGGACCATGTCCCACACTAGCAGCTGGACCATGTCCCACATTAGCAGCTGGACCATGTCCCACACTAGCAGCTGGACCATGTCCCACATTAGCAGCTGGACCATGTCCCACACTAGCAGCTGGACCATGTCCCACACTAGCAGGTGGACCATGTCCCACACTAGCAGCTGGACCATGTCCCTCACTAGCAGCTGGACCATGTCTCACACTAGCAAGTGGACCATGTCCCACACTAGCAGCTGGACCATGTCCCACACTAGCCGCTGGACCATGTCTCACACTAGCAAGTGGACCATGTCCCACACTAGCAGCTGGACCATGTCCCACACTAGCAGCTGGACCATGTCCCACACTAGCAGGTGGACCATGTCCCTCACTAGCAGCTGGACCATGTCTCACACTAGCAAGTGGACCATGTCCCACACTAGCAGGTGGACCATGTCCCACGCTAGCCAGTGGATCATATCCCACACTATCAGGTGCAACATGTCCCACACTAGCAGGTGGACCATGTCCCACACTAGCAGGTGGACCATGTCTCACACTAACAGGGGACCATGTCCCACACTAGCAGGTGGACCATGTCCCACACTAGCAGGTGGACCATGTCCCACACTAGCAGGTGAACCATGTCCCACACTAGCAGGTGGACCATGTCCCACACTAGCAGGTGGACCATGTCCCACACTAGCAGGTGAACCATGTCCCACACTAGCAGGTGGACCATATCCCACACTAGCAGGTGGACCATGTCCCACATTAGCAGGTGAACCATGTCCCACACTAGCAGGTGGACCATGTCCCACACTAGCAGGTGGACCATGTCCCACACTAGCAGGTGGACCATGTCCCACACTAGCAGCTGGACCATGTCCCACACTAGCAGGTGGACCATGTCCCACACTAGCAGCTGAACCATGTCCCACACTAGCAGGTGGACCATGTCCCACACTAGCAGGTGGACCATGTCCCACACTAGCAGGTGGACCATGTCCCACACTAGCAGGTGGACCATGTCCTACACTAGCAGGTGGACCATGTCCTACACTAGCAGGTGGACCATGTCCCACACTAGCAGGTGGACCATGTCCCACACTAGCAGGTGGACCATGTCCCACACTAGCAGGTGGACCATGTCCCACACTAGCAGGTGGACCATGTCCTACACTAGCAGGTGGACCATGTCCCACACTAGCAGCTGGACCATGTCCCACACTAGCAGGTGGACCATGTCCCACACTAGCAGGTGGACCATGTCCCACAATAGCAGGTGGACCATGTCCCACACTAGCAGGTGGACCATGTCTTACACTAGCAGGTGGACCATGTCCCACACTAGCAGGTGGACCATGTCCCACACTAGCAGGTGGACCATGTCCCACACTAGCAGGTGGACCATGTCCCACACTAGCAGGTGAACCATGTCCCACACTAGCAGGTGGACCATGTCCCACACTAGCAGGTGGACCATGTCTCACACTAGCAGGTGGACCATGTCCCACACTAGCAGGTGGACCATGTCCCACACTAGCAGGTGGACCATGTCCTACACTAGCAGGTGGACCATGTCCCACACTAGCAGGTGGACCATGTCCCACACTAGCAGGTGGACCATGTCCCACACTAGCAGGTGGACCATGTCCCACACTAGCAGGTGGACCATGTCCCACACTAGCAGGTGGACCATGTCCCACACTAGCAGGTGGACCATGTCCCACACTAGCAGGTGGACCATGTCCCACACTAGCAGGTGGACCATGTCCCACACTAGCAGGTGGACCATGTCCCACACTAGCAGGTGGACCATGTCCCACACTAGCAGGTGGACCATGTCCCACACTAGCAGGTGGACCATGTCCCACACTAGCAGGTGGACCATGTCCTACACTAGCAGGTGGACCATGTCCCACACTAGCAGGTGGACCATGTCCCACACTAGCAGGTGGACCATGTCCCACACTAGCAGGTGGACCATGTCCCACACTAGCAGGTGGACCATGTCCCACACTAGCAGGTGGACCATGTCCTACACTAGCAGGTGGACCATGTCCTACACTAGCAGGTGGACCATGTCCCACACTAGCAAGTGGACCATGTCCCACACTAGCAGGTCTGGCCTGGATCTCTTATCTCATAACAATTCTCTTATTTTCATTAAAAATGGTAACTTTTAATTCTTATTCTAATTCTTATAATATTAAATATTAAGCACTTAGCCGTGAGATTATTTATTTATCAACTAAAGTGATTTAATTGCCCGAAACAACAGCATGAAACTACTAGGTAAGAGGTGCAACACTAATGTGGGTAAAAATTATTTTACAAGAAAGGTATGAGACACAAATAACTTCGTCTTCGTTTCTGTAGATGCCTTCCTGTCCCTCTACATTTTAAAATGCTCCAAATTTCAGAATACTCGTGACCTAACCTGATTCCTCCTTTTTCTTCTTCTAGCTCTTCCCTTTACCTCTTTCCTTTTTCTCCTTAGAGTTGTCTTCTGCCCTGTGTATTTGTTCCTTATTTACTGATTTATTTCCCCTTCCCCTCGGTGTTCTTGCTCTTACCCTCTGTGGGCACCTAGCTCCCTCGCAGTGCTCCTCTTTCTTATTATTTGACTGGCTCCTCCTATTCTTACTACCTCCCCCACCGCTACTTCCTTCCACCTCCACTACCACTACTACTACCACTACTACTACTACTACTACTACTACTACTACCACTACTACTACCACCTCCTGCTTTTATATACCCTTCCCGCTCGTCTTTTCGTTAGTTTGACTTTGTAAATGGTCAAAGTCGGACCGAAACGTCGTCGTAAGCTCCTCTCTTCTATGTGCGGGTTATTTGTGTATTCTTCCAGTCACGGTATTGTGCCTTTTTTTGTTATTTAAGGATATGAGGTTTAGCGAGAAGGTTGGTTGTGATGGTTAGGTTAGGTAAGGTTTCCTGACGAGGGTTTTAGTCATGTGATGACCCGCAGCTGGAGGTTTTGGTTATCTAACCTATGTCTTCCGCGGAAGGCTAGTGGGGTGGGGGTGATTTATAAATATGGAAGGTGTAGTAACGAATGCCATAGACTCGAACCAGCGACTCGTAGGCCGTGGGTTATTAGATGGTTGAGATTAGGGGAAGGGAGACATGGGCCTATTTGTAACCTTTCCAAGAATGTTGTGACGATGCTTCTGTTCCTTGAGTAATTCCCCTCTCTCTCTCTCTCTCTCTCTCCCTCTCTCTCTCTCTCTCTCTCAGGGGTAAATTACCCTCACATGCTGGTCTTAGTCATAAGTGAACCAGTGGGTGCAACTTTGGTCCCTGAGTGGGTATGCCAATTACTGCCTTACCCGTCCACCTCGTTTACAGGAAACGTAAGAGTGTCCCGTAGCCTCTCTTGTGGCAGCCAGCGGATCACTAAACCCGTGTGGACCTTTCCCCCCCTACCCCTCTTCCCCCAAGCGCAAAGGGCGACACTGAAAGATGGGGGGGAAAGCGATGTTTCGCCCCACCCGAACGGATTCGTTTTGCGGCGGAAGGCTCGATCCTCCATCCCACAGCAGCAGGTCTGGCCCACCGCCGCAGCCTCTTTCGTCGCATGAATTATTTTGCGCTGCGAGCAGCGATGGCAGGCTGGGGATTCCTGCGACACAAGGGCAATAAAGATTCCTGATTTATGTCGATGACTTGAGAGAGAGAGATACTTTATTGAATACTTCTGCTGATGACCTCACAGCATAGTGCTGACGACCCGTTGATGTTTGAGGTACGTTGATGGTGGGCAGCGCAGACGTTGATGGTGGGCAGCGCAGACGTTGATGGTCGGTAGCGCAGACGTTGATGGTAGGTAGCACAGACGTTGATGGTGGGCAGCGCAGACGTTGATGGTGGGCAGCGCAGACACTGATTGTGGGTAGCGCAGACGTTGATGGTGGGCAGCGCAGACGTTGATGGTGGGCAGCGCAGACGCTGATGGTGGGCAGCGCAGACGTTGATAGTGGGTAGCGCAGACGTTGATGGTGGGTAGTACAGACGTTGATGGTGGGTAGCGCAGACGTTGATGGTGGGCAGCGCAGACGTTGATGGTAGGTAGCGCAGACGTTGATGGTAGGTAGCGCAGACGCTGATGGTGGGTAGCGCAGACGTTGATGGTGGGCAGCGCAGACGTTGATGGTGAGTAGCGCAGACGCTGATGGTGGGTAGCGCAGACGTTGATGGTGAGCAGCGCAGACGTTGATGGTAGATAGCGCAGACGTTGATGGTGGGCAGCGCAGACGTTGATGGTGGGTAGCGCAGACGCTGATGGTGGGTAGCGCAGACGTTGATGGTGAGCAGCGCAGACGTTGATGGTAGATAGCGCAGACGTTGATGGTGGGCAGCGCAGACGTTGATGGTGGGTAGCGCAGACGTTGATGGTGGGTAGTACAGACGTTGATGGTGGGTAGCGCAGACGTTGATGGTAGACAGCGCAGACGCTGATGGTGGGTAGCGCAGACGTTGATGGTGGTTAGTACAGACGTTGATGGTGGGCAGCGCAGAAGTTGATGGTAGGTAGTACAGACGCTGATGGTGGGTAGCGCAGACGTTGATGGTGGGCAGCGCAGACGTTGATGGTGGGTAGCGCAGACGTTGATGGTGGGCAGCGCAGACGTTGATGGTGGGTAGCGCAGACGCTGATGGTGGGAAGCGCAGACGTTGATGGTGGGTAGTACAGACGTTGATGATGGGCAGCGCAGACGTTGGTGGGCAGCGCAGACGTTGATGGTGGGCAGCGCAGACGTTGATGGTAGTTAGCGCAGACGTTGATGGTGGGCAGCGCAGACGTTCATGGTGGGCAGCACAGACGTTGATCGTGGGCAGCGCAGACGTTGATGGTGGGCAGCGCAGACGCTGATGGTGGGTAGCGCAGACGTTGATGGTGGGCAGCGCAGACGTTGATGGTGGGCAGCGCAGACGTTGATGGTGGGCAGCGCAGACTTTGATGGTGGGCAGCGCAGACGCTGATGGTGGGTAGCGCAGACGCTGATGGTGGGCAGCGCAGACGCTGATGGAGGGTATCGCAGATGTTGATGGTGGGCAGCGCAAATGTCGATGGAGGGCAGCGCAGACGTTGATGGTGGTCAGCGCAGACGTTGATGGTGGGCAGCGCAAACGTTGATGGTGATCAGCGCAGACGTTGATGGTGGGCAGCGCAGACGTTGATGGTGGGTAGCGCAGACGTTGATGGTGAGCAGCGCAGACGTTCATGGTGGGCAGCGCAGACGTTCATGGTGGGCATCGCAGATGCTGATGGTGGGTAGCGCAGACGTTGATGGTGGGCATCGCAGATGCTGATGGTGGGTAGCGCAGACGTTGACGGTGGGCATCGCAGATGCTGATGGTGGGCAGCGTAGACGTTGATGGTGGGCATCGCAGATGCTGATGGTGGGCAGCGTAAACGTTGATGGTGGGCAGCGCAGACGTTGATGGTGGGCAGCGCAGACGTTGATGGTGGGCAGCGCAGACGTTGATGGTAGGTAGCGCAGACGCTGATGGTGGGTAGCGCAGACGTTGATGGTGGGCAGTGCAGACGTTGATGGTGGGCAGCGCAGACGCTGATGGTGGGTAGTGCAGACGTTGATGGTGGGTAGCACAGGCGTTGATGGTGGTCAGCGCAGACGTTGATGGTGGGTAGCGCAGACGCTGATGGTGGGCAGCGCAGACGTTGATGGTGGGTAGTACAGACGTTGATGATGGGCAGCGCAGACGTTGGTGGGCAGCACAAACGTTGATGGTGGGCAGCGCAAACGTTGATGGTAGGTAGCGCAGACGTTGATGGTGGGCAGCGCAGACATTGATGGTGGGCAGAACAGACGTTGATGGTGGGCAGTGCAGACGTTGATGGTGGGCAACGCAGACGTTGATGGTGGGCATCGCATATGCTGATGGTGGGCAGCGTAGACGTTGATGGTGGGCAACGCAGACGTTGATGGTGGGCATCGCAGATGCTGATGGTGGGTAGCGTAGACGTTGATGGTGGGCAGCGTAGACGTTGATGGTGGGCATCGCAGATGCTGATGGTGGGCAGCGTAGACGTTGATGGTGGGCATCGCAGATGCTGATGGTGGGCAGCGTAGACGTTGATGGTGGGCAGCGTAGACGTTGATGGTGGGCATCGCAGATGCTGATGGTGGGCAGCGTAGACGTTGATGGTGGGCAGCGTAGACGTTGATGGTGGGCATCGCAGATGCTGATGGTGGGCAGCGTAGACGTTGATGGTGGGTAGCGTAGACGTTGATGGTGGGCATCGCAGATGCTGATGGTGGGTAGCGTAGACGTTGATGGTGGGCAGCGTAGACGTTGATGGTGGGTAGCGTAGACGTTGATGGTGGGCATCGCAGATGCTGATGGTGGGTAGCGTAGACGTTGATGGTGGGTAGCGTAGACGTTGATGGTGGGTAGCGTAGACGTTGATGGTGGGCATCGCAGATGCTGATGGTGGGTAGCGTAGACGTTGATGGTGGGCATCGCAGATGCTGATGGTAGGTAGCGCAGACGTTGATGGTGGGCATCGCAGATGCTGATGGTAGGTAGCGCAGACGTTGATGGTGGGCAGCGCAGATGATGATAGCGCAGATGACGCACACATCTTCCTCTCCTGACTCACTCCTGCCTCAGCCTGGCCATGTATGTGTGCGTCAACAACAGTCTACCTTAAATATATATATATATATACATTTGCATTATTGCCTGATTATCGCTGACTCGCTTCTTATATGATGGATCTGCCAATCTCATCTCCATCATTAATTCAGAAATGCGCAGCAACAGCAACAGCAGCAGCAGCAATTCAACTGCTGGGGATTCGAGTGCGACTTGACTGCTGTACGAGAGAGTCTTGACTGCTGTACGAGGGAGTCTTGACTGCTGTACGAGAGAGTCTTGACTGCTGTACGAGGGAGTCTTGACTGCTGTACGAGAGAGTCTTGACTGCTGTTCTGATCGCAGCTGTCGACTAGGTAGTGATTACATCATCTCCAGCGAGTTCTTATTTTTGCGCAGCTTCTCACTGACAGCCTGACTGACGCACCAGCGTACAAGAGGCTGCCAAGGTCGCTTTGCGGGTAGGTAACTCATTACTGATTAAGACACATGAGCAACAGTTGGGTATCTTTGTTGGTGAAACGCTTCGTCTACACAGTAGGCTTCTACAGTCAAATACAGAGGCAGCAGGTGCAGGAGTGAAACGAAGATGATGTAATCTGTCCATCAACTTTGGAGATATTACCTGGATACCTGGAGGTTCCCTGGAGGTTATTCCGGGGATCAACGCCCCCGCGGCCCGGTCCATGATCAGGCCTCCCGGTGGATCAGGGCCTGATCAACCAGGCTGTTACTGCTGGCACGCAGTCCAACGTACGAGCCACAGCCCGGCTGATCCGGCACTGACTTTAGGTATCTGTCCAGCTCTCTCTTGAAGGCAGCCAGGGGTTTATTGGCAATTCCCCTAATGCTTGATGGGAGGCTGTTGAACAGTCTTGGGCCCCGGACACTTATGGTGTTTTCTCTTAGTGTACCAATGGCGCCCCTACTTTTAATTGGGGGCATTTTGCATCGCCTGCCCAATTTTTTACTTTCGTAGGGAGTGATTTGTGTGTGCAGATTCGGGACCATTCCTTCCAGGATTTTCCAAGTGTAGATTATGATATATACAGTCCCTCAGTCTTGAGAAAAGTACAGCAAATGCTGGGAGAAGTGACTGAATAAGCCACTGGCCGGCTAAACGTTCCTTAATAAAGATTACCAAGGTGTACAAGTGTCTCATTCTTCAACTTGTCGGTTTTCTGAACCGTTTACGTGATTAAGGGATTACCAACCCATTCCCGGCTGTCTTCAAGTGGGAACTCCACTAATTTCTCATATCATTTCCTGGTCTGCTGGGCTGTAGTGCATACGTTGGACTGCTGGCAGCGGGCCCCAACAACCTGATTGATGGGGCCAGTAACACGGAGGTCTGGTCTGGGACCGGGCCGCGGGGACGGTGACCTTTGGTAGTGACAACAGGTTAACTACTAGCTTCACTCTTCACTAGGGAAACACTTTCACTCTAATGAGTCCGAATGGCAAGTCACAGGCACTCCTCCGTGGCCCGATGTGGTGCCCATGGCAACCAATATGGCCATAAGGCAGAGGGTACCACACAACGGGCCATCATATGATCCGCTTCAGGGGCTCGTCCCTGATGGCTGTGACAGTAACATAGGGGCCCTCCACGTCTGTGTTGAAGTAGTGACACTGGTTCCACTCCTTACTGAGTTTGGGACTCACGTGCCCCTTGTTGAGCACTCACAAGGCCGGGAGCTTGAGCCTGACAAAAAGTATCTTGCGTCAGCACGAGCAATCAGAAATACATAGTGCAGAGAGGATGACAAGCTGGCTACAGCTTCAGTATGAAATAAGCTTCATGGTGATCGTGTGTTCTTCAGCGCTGTGCTTCTTCCCCGCTCAGGGATGATCACTATTTGCTAGTCTCCCCTTCCTCTCCCCAACTTCCCCAACTCTACCTTCCCTCTCCAGCACCCACTCACTCCCTCTCCAACTCTTGTTCACCCCAGTCCCAGATTTATTTTTCCTCCTACTACCACTTAACCCCAAACGCAGTTCCTTGTACTCAAACGCCTAACCCACCTCTAGACCTGCTACACAGGTACACCTCTAGACCTGCTACACAGGTACACCTCTAGACCTGCTACACAGGTACACCTCTAGACCTGCTACACAAGTACACCTCTAGACTTGCTACACAGGTACACCTCTAGACCTGCTACACAGGTACACCTCTAGACCTGCTACACAGGTACACCTCTAGACCTGCTACACAGGTACATCTCTAGACCTGCTACACAGGTACACCTCTAGACCTGCTACACAGGTACACCTTTAGACTTGCTAGACAGGTACACCTCTAGACCTGCTACACAGGTACACCTCTAGACCTGCTACACAGGTACACCTCTAGAGTTGCTACACAGGTACACCTCTAGACTTGCTACACAGGTACACATCTAGACCTGCTACACAGGTACACCTCTAGACTTGCTACACAGGTACACCTCTAGACTTGCTACACAGGTACACATCTAGACTTGCTACACAGGTACACCTCTAGACCTGCCACACAGGTACACCTCTAGACTTGCTACACAGGTACACCTCTAGACCTGCTACACAGGTACACCTCTAGACCTGCTACACAGGTACACCTCTAGACCTGCTACACAGGCACACCTCTAGACCTGCTACACAGGTACACCTCTAGACCTGCTACACAGGTACACCTCTAGACCTGCTACACAGGTACACCTCTAGACCTGCTACACAGGTACACCTTTAGACTTGCTACACAGGTACACCTCTAGACCTGCTACACAGGTACACCTCTAGACCTGCTACACAGGTACACCTTTAGACTTGCTACACAGGTACACCTCTAGACCTGCTACCAGGTACACCTCTAGACTTGCTACACAGGTACACCTCTAGACCTGCTACACAGGTACACCTCTAGACCTGCTACACAGGTACACCTCTAGACTTGCTACACAGGTACACCTCTAAACCTGCTACACAGGTACACCTCTAGACCTGCTACACAGGTACACCTCTAGACCTGCTACACAGGTACACCTCTAGACCTGCTACACAGGTACACCTCTAGACTTGCTACACAGGTACACCTCTAGACCTGTTGCACAGGTACACCTCTAGACCTGCTACACAGGTACACCTCTAGACCTGATACACAGGTACACCTCTAGACCTGCTACACAGGTACACCTCTAGACCTGCTACACAGGTACACCTCTAGACCTGCTACACAGGTACACCTCTAGACCTGCTACACAGGTACACCTCTAGACCTGCTACACAGGTACACCTCAAGACATGCTACACAGGTACACCTCAAGACCTGCTACACAGGTACACCTCAAGACCTGCTACACAGGTACACCTCTAGACCTGCTACACAGGTACACCTCAAGACCTGCTACACAGGTACACCTCAAGACCTGCTACACAGGTACACCTCAAGACCTGCTACACAGGTACACCTCAAGACTTGCTACACAGGTACACCTCAAGACCTGCTACACAGGTACACCGGAGGACGGTATACATAAATTTCTACATATACTTAGGCAGAGTTTTCCTACATACACATAATGTTTTGGCATTAAAACTAAGTATGTTATGTATATTAATCACAAGTATACATGTTCTGTTTCAGCATGAGTACGTGTTTATCTGGAGTTTATCTGGAGAGAGTTCCGGGGGTCAACGCCCCCGCGGCCCGGTCTGTGACCAGGCCTCCTTAGGTCAGTGTCCCAGGATGCGACCCACACCAGTCGACTAACACCCAGGTACCCATTTTACTGATGGGGAACATAGACAACAGGTGGAAAGAAACACGTCCAATGTTTCTACTCTGGCTGGGAATCGAACCCAGGCCCTCACCGTGTGAAGCGAGAGCGTTAACCACCAGGCCACCAGAGACCGTGTGGTCACAAGTATACATGTGTGGTCGCAAGTATACATGTGTGGTCACAAGTATACATGTGTGGTCGCAAGTATACATGTGTGGTCACAAGTATACATGTGTGGTCGCAAGTATACATGTGTGGTCACAAGTATACATGTGTGGTCGTAAGTATACATGTGTGGTCGCAAGTATACATGTGTGGTCGCAAGTATACATGTGTGGTCAAAAGAAATATACATTTGTTTACGCAAGTATACATGTGTAGACACAAGTATACATGTGTCTACGCAAGAATACATGTGTAGACACAAGTATACATGTGTCTACGCAAGTATACATGTGTAGACACAAGTATACATGTGTCTACGCAAGAATACATGTGTAGGCACAAGTATACATGTGTCTACGCAAGTATACATGTGTAGACACAAGTATACATGTGTCTACGCAAGAATACATGTATAGGCACAAGTATACATGTGTTCCAGCAGTTATTAAATGTAAAATCGTAAATTGCTGCATATGAAGGATTATTTGTGAACCTCCCAGTACAACCCCATCGCCAAGTGAGGGATGGGAGGTGCCACCCATCACCAGACAGGTGAGAGAAGGGGGCGGCGGCGGCGGAGCTGCTGCCACCCATCACCCGGGGTGCTGGACCCAGGGGCAGGCGAAGGGACTGGTGAAGGGGGGGGGACTGCCAGGCTCATCGCTAGTTTACCAACGCTTCCAACCATCACCAGAAACAAAACTGTTCACTAATCATCAGTTTGTCTTCATTACGATGCAGGTCGCATGTCCCTGCCTAATGCATGGCGCTACCACCCTTGTAATGAGTCCCTCATTAACATACTTCCCCAACATATGTATCATAAACAGTCATAGAGAGTGGGCTGGGACTGTCCTCTGGACAAGCCAGCTGGGGTCAGTACCCTGCCATCCAACTCTAACCACTACGGGCGCTAGACACCAACTTACAGGAAGTACTCTGGCCTTTACAGCTACGGCTCAAGTGCCAATGATAAGTACCGCTGCTGAATTAGGAATCCTGGTGGAATGAGGTTCGTTTAGCGAATATCAAAACGTCTTCGTAGATCGGATTCTCACAGTGGCTTTTTATTCCGGTTTTTTTCTCTCTCTCCTCCTCGTGAACGTTAAGAAACCCACTAAACACATTTTTATTCGCAATGATCTCCAGGTATCGTCAGGGAATGTTGTCTGTCATAAATTGTGGAGAAGTTATCAGTGGATGGGTGGGGAGAGTGGGTAGACAGTTGTGAATGTGGAGAATAGTAGTGGGTGAGATAGACTGTGGGTGGTGTAGTCGCTGTGGGTGGGGTAGATAGCTGTGTATGTGGGTGCAGTCACTGTGGGTGGGGTAGATAGCTGTGGATGAGGGTGTGTTAGTCACTGTGGGTGGGGTAGATAGCTGTGGATGTGGGTGGGGTAGATAGCTGTGGCTGTGGGTGGGGTAGATAGTTTTGGCTGTGGGTGGGGTAGATAGTTTTGGCTGTGGGTGGGGTAGTCACTATGGGTAGGGTAGATAGCTATAGCTGTGGGTGGGGTAGTCACTGTGGGTGGGGTAGATAGCTGTGGTTGTGGGTGGGTTAGATGGCTGTGGCTGTGGGTGGGGTAGATAGTTTTGGCTGTGGGTGGGGTAGATAGTTTTGGCTCTGGGTGGGGTAGCCACTATGGGTGGGGTAGATAGCTTTGGCTGTGGGTGGGGTAGTCACTGTGGGTGGGGTAGATAGCCGTGGCTTTGCGTGGGGTAGTCACTGTGGGTGGGGTAGATAGCTGTGACTGTGGGTGGAGTAGTCACTGTGGGTGGGGGTAGATAGCTGTGGGTGGGGTAGTCACTGTGGGTGGGGATAGATAGCTGTGGGTGGGGTAGTCACTGTGGGTGGAGTAGCAACGTGGGTGCGGGTAGAGTGGTGATGGTGGGCACCTCAGACGCCGCCGACAACGCCAGGTCCTCCTGACAATATCATCCTCCATCAAATAATTAGGCTAGTGAGTAGCGGATGTCCAGCTTAAGATGGCGCTTAACGAGAAGCTTTTGATCAACGAGTGACAAAGGAAGACGCTTAAACATCAACTGGTAAAAATGCAGACACTGTATGCACTGTCCCTCCAACCCGTCAGCCAGTCACTGACTGGACCGTGTTCTCCACGATTACTAATCAATTAACCTCTTGTCTTTGGCAACCCCCTGTGAATATTTTGTCTCCTGCCATCATCAGTTACCTGGAGGTTACCTGGAGGTTATTCCGGGGATCAACGCCCCCGCGGCCCGGTCCATGACCAGGCCTCCCGATGGACCAGGGCCTGATCAACTAGGCTGTTACTGCTGGCCGCACTCAGTCCAACGTACGAGCCACAGCCCGGCTGATCCGGCACTGACTTTAGGTATCTGTCCAGCTCTCTCTTGAAGGCAGCCAGGGGTTTATTGGCAATTCCCCTAATGCTTGATGGGAGGCTGTTGAACAGTCTTGGGCCCCGGACACTTATGGTGTTTTCCCTTAGTGTACCAATGGCGCCCCTACTTTTTATTGGGGGCATTTTGCATCGCCTGCCCAGTCTTTTACTTTCGTAGGGAGTGATTTCTGTGTGCAGATTTGGGACCATTCCTTCCAAGATTTTCCAAGTGTAGATTATGATATATCTCAGTCCATCAGTTTCTTTCAGAAAATTTGTACGCAAAATTTCCGGTTTTAAGTCTATATCTATCAGGATTTTTTTTTGTTTTTTGTTTTTGAGATTTTGTACTAATTTAAGCTAACTTGACATAAATAGAATTTAATAGAACAACGGGATTTAAAGGCAATTAATCTGATGTAAATTACTTACAGTCTGACTTGTGGTTGACACATTCTGTAGGTGGTAACTATCCTGGTGTGGTTGTTACATTAACTAGTGGTAACTATCCTGGTGTGGTTGTTACATTAACTAGTGGTAACTACACTGGTGTGGTTGTTACACTAACTAGTGGTAACTATCCTGGTGTGGTTGTTACATTAACTAGTGGTAACTACACTGGTGTGGTTGTTACATTAACTAGTGGTAACTACACTGGTGTGGTTGTTACATTAACTAGTGGTAACTACACTGGTGTGGTTGTTACATTAACTAGTGGTAACTATCCTGGTGTGGTTGTTACATTAACTAGTGGTAACTACACTGGTGTGGTTGTTACACTAACTAGTGGTAACTATCCTGGTGTGGTTGTTACATTAACTAGTGGTAACTATCCTGGTGTGGTTGTTACATTAACTAGTGGTAACTACACTGGTGTGGTTGTTACATTAACTAGTGGTAACTACACTGGTGTGGTTGTTACATTAACTAGTGGTAACTACACTGGTGTGGTTGTTACATTAACTAGTGGTAACTATCCTGGTGTGGTTGTTACATTAACTAGTGGTAACTACACTGGTGTGGTTGTAACATTAACTAGTGGTAACTATCCTGGTGTGGTTGTTACATTAACTAGTGGTAACTATCCTGGTGTGGTTGTTACATTAACTAGTGGTAACTATCCTGGTGTGGTTGTTACATTAACTAGTGGTAACTATCCTGGTGTGGTTGTTACATTAACTAGTGGTAACTACACTGGTGTGGTTGTTACATTAACTAGTGGTAACTATCCTGGTGTGGTTGTTACATTAACTAGTGGTAACTACACTGGTGTGGTTGTTACATTAACTAGTGGTAACTATCCTGGTGTGGTTGTTACATTAACTAGTGGTAACTACACTGGTGTGGTTGTTACATTAACTAGTGGTAACTATCCTGGTGTGGTTGTTACATTAACTAGTGGTAACTACACTGGTGTGGTTGTTACATTAACTAGTGGTAACTATCCTGGTGTGGTTGTTACATTAACTAGTGGTAACTACACTGGTGTGGTTGTTACATTAACTAGTGGTAACTATCCTGGTGTGGTTGTTACATTAACTAGTGGTAACTATCCTGGTGTGGTTGTTACATTAACTAGTGGTAACTACACTGGTGTGGTTGTTACATTAACTAGTGGTAACTACCCTGGTGTGGTTGTTACATTAACTAGTGGTAACTATCCTGGTGTGGTTGTTACATTAACTAGTGGTAACTATCCTGGTGTGGTTGTTACATTAACTAGTGGTAACTACACTGGTGTGGTTGTTACATTAACTAGTGGTAACTACCCTGGTGTGGTTGTTACATTAACTAGTGGTAACTACACTGGTGTGGTTGTTACATTAACTAGTGGTAACTATCCTGGTGTGGTTGTTACATTAACTAGTGGTAACTACACTGGTGTGGTTGTTACATTAACTAGTGGTAACTATCCTGGTGTGGTTGTTACATTAACTAGTGGTAACTACACTGGTGTGGTTGTTACATTAACTAGTGGTAACTATCCTGGTGTGGTTGTTACATTAACTAGTGGTAACTACACTGGTGTGGTTGTTACATTAACTAGTGGTAACTATCCTGGTGTGGTTGTTACATTAACTAGTGGTAACTATCCTGGTGTGGTTGTTACATTAACTAGTGGTAACTACACTGGTGTGGTTGTTACATTAACTAGTGGTAACTACCCTGGTGTGGTTGTTACATTAACTAGTGGTAACTATCCTGGTGTGGTTGTTACATTAACTAGTGGTAACTATCCTGGTGTGGTTGTTACATTAACTAGTGGTAACTACACTGGTGTGGTTGTTACATTAACTAGTGGTAACTACCCTGGTGTGGTTGTTACATTAACTAGTGGTAACTACACTGGTGTGGTTGTTACATTAACTAGTGGTAACTACACTGGTGTGGTTGTTACATTAACTAGTGGTAACTACACTGGTGTGGTTGTTACATTAACTAGTGGTAACTATCCTGGTGTGGTTGTTACATTAACTAGTGGTAACTACCCTGGTGTGGTTGTTACATTAACTAGTGGTAACTACACTGGTGTGGTTGTTACATTAACTAGTGGTAACTACCCTGGTGTGGTTGTTACATTAACTAGTGGTAACTACACTGGTGTAGTTGTTACATTAACTAGTGGTAACTACACTGGTGTGGTTGTTACATTAACTAGTGGTAACTACCCTGGTGTGGTTGTTACATTAACTAGTGGTAACTACATTGGTGTGGTTGTTACATTAACTAGTGGTAACTACAATGGTGCGGTGGTAAATATCGCGGGAGTAGCCAGTTAGTACATAAAATGGGAGATATCTCTTCGTGCGTCATTACATGTTAGCATTTCTCAATTAGCCTTCAATCTGGAAAGAAAACTTTGCACTCGCGGCTTGTTAATGATCCAGGATGTGCTGGAACGTTGTCTCACAGTCCCTCTCTGATTTTTGAGTTAATTGTGTAGTGTTCCAGCAGTGGTACGGAAACCTTCATTTATTCAACTTTTAAGCAAGTCTCTCCAAGACGCCGGTGTTGCATGTTACTTAGATGCCAACACACACACACACACACACACACACACACACACACACACACACACACACACACACACACACACACATACATATATATATATATATATATATATATATATATATATATATATATATATATATATGTATATATATATAAGTAGTAATCGATCACATTACCGAAGTTCAAATTTCTTATGGAACCGTGACTGGAACGCAAAGAAAGACAACTAGGAAACTAGATCAAAATATAGGAGACCATTCAAGGAGAAACGTCCTAATATCATGGTAGGAAGTGGAAATTAACGTTGCTACAACTCACAGAAAGATTCCCAACAGTCAGGAGAATCGAATCTCCACAGACACAAGAGGAGCCCCTGCTTCAACCAGAGCTGCGTGTGGGTCAAAGGCAAGGAACAAGAGAGCGTGGAAAATTACAGAATGCGGATGACAGCAGAGGACAGAAAACCAGGAAAGCTAGAAACAGTTGCACAAAAATAAGAAGAGAAACAGAAAGGTCATTCAGAAATGTCATAACAGCGGAGGCCACAAAGAACCGACAGGATGGGATCACGTAGTAAGACTAAGAACATTACTCACCTAAAATGACTGAGGTATGTTAGAAACTAAATACAAGATTTCAAGAAGTCTTATTTGAGGCAGTAAGACCACTGTCAGGAACCAGGGAGGAAGTACGAACCAAATACAACTACGTAACATCCATACAATAAAGAATGACATGCAGAAGCTACAAGGAGACCTAGAGATGCAAATTATGGGTCCTGACGACATGCCACCATAGGTATAGAGAGGAGCAGAAATCTTGCAAAATCCAATACATTTTGTTAGAAAGGAAAGGCAGCTACAGGAAAACTGGAAAGCAGCAAAGGTATACAAGCAGAGAACAAGAGGCACTGAATCACAAGATAGAATAACTGACGTGTATATTGATTGACCAGTGATAGAAAAAGATAATCAGAAAAAGGTTGGTGGAACACTTGTAGAGGAAGGACGTGGTTACTGAAAATGAACTTGATTTTAGAAGAGGTAAACCTTGCATCACCACCAACTTGCTAGACTTCTCAAACAGAATAGAAAAAAAAACAGGGATGGGTCATTTGCATATTTCTGAATTGCCGGCAATCTCACACTGGAATTTGATCAACAAACTAGAAAAACAAGCAACGGTGTGGGAGGGGGAGACAAGCGCTTCAAATGAACGCTGAATATCACAAGAAGAAAAGGCAGAGACGGTGCTGAAGGAGATATAAAACTGGGCATGGGTAACGAGTGGGATCCTCCATGGGTTGGTACTGACACCATAGGAAAGCGACAGCCTCTCTTATGCAGGTTAGTTTGGCACTGTGCTACCGCCTGTAATGCCAACTGCACGTTGCTTTAGATAGCCACCTTCCCTCACCGGCAATCCCACAAATGGAGATCTAGTTCTTGTCCCTTCAAAGCCAGCCTCGTGGTAGAGCGATGACTTGGAACAAACAGTATATAGATTACATGCCTCTCAATCGTACCTCCATCTTTCTCACTCACTCTCAATCTAATCTCTGTTCTCGCTTCCCACTATCCCTTCATCTCTCTCTATATTTTTTATACTCTAGCCTTCTCACCTTCTCTATATTCATCCCACTTTCCCTTTATTCTTTTCACCCTTTCTTAGATCTTTCTCACTCCATCTCTCTCTCGCTCTCTCTCTCTCTCTCTCTCTCTCTCTCTCTCGCTCTCTCTCTCCCCGTCCAACATTCATCCTCCTACTAGCTTCCACCACAAGAAAAAATCTTATAACAACATACCACTTTAAACCATCGCCCGCAGCAGCGATTAAGACGAGGGAGCGGGAGATGTCGGGTCTGCCTCCATGATGTCTGCTCTAAGCTGCTGATGTCCACACATTGATGTCTGATTACGGAGTAGCAGGTGAGAGGCTGACGTCTGGACGTCCCTCCTGGCTCCTCAACCTACTATAAGACTGGTCTTGGGTGCTAACCCTATGATTCCCATATTTTTTTTATTTATCAAATTGCGAGTGCAACCGCAATGAGCAGCAACTATACTGTATATCAGGGCTACTCAACTACTATGAGCAAAGGTCCACTTGGACAAGTACCAAGGTATGCAAAGGTCCGGATACCAATGTTCAATGTATGCAAAGGTCCGGATACCAATGTAGAATATATGCAAAGGTCCGGATACCAATGTTCAATGTATGCAAAGGTCCGGATACCAATGTAGAAAATATGCAAAGGTCCGGATACCAATGTAGAATATATGCAAAGGTCCGGAAACCAATGTAGAATATATGCAAAGGTCCAGAAACCAATGTACAATGTATGCAAGGGTCCGGATATATATGAATTACCATTGAATGAAAGAAAATATCACTATTAAGCTATGCTAGAATACTGTATTCCATTCATTGTATGCGTTCCATTCAGATAGAATAATGTATTAATCCCGCTCTTGTGTACCACCTGATTCTCAATGTGGTAACACTTGTTATTTTAACTAAGCTCGCCGTCCAACTACATTATTATTATAATCAAGGGGAAGCGCTAAACCAGGACGATTATACAGCGCCTGGGGGGGGGATGTGAAAGGCATTCAGGCTTAATTCGGGGAACTGGAGCACAGATCCAATTTCCTAAATCAAGAGCCCCTCACCAACATCAAGGAACCTTCCTGGAGGGGCCGTCCAACTACAACACTCAGAAGGTCCGGATTCGGACCGCGGGCCGACAATTGAGCAGCCCTGCTCTATATTATACATATATAGTGGGAATCATAGACAGCTACTGAACAATGTCTTTTTTCGGCACATGGGATGATTTTCGTATATAATGTTCTAATATGGTTCTGTGTCTCATCTCAGTCTTTAGTTTCCATCTGTGTTCCTTCTCTATGTTCCCTCTTTTTGTATGTCAGTCCATCCCAATCCTCGCTGTCATGTTATACGTCGTTATACTAAGCATGTTATACGTCGTTATACGTCTCAAGGGACTTCGTTCTTCTAAAGTCGTTGGATTCAGTTTAGTCTGTTCTCTCAGTCTTCCCTCATCTCCGAGATTGATCTTTCTTGTGGCTCTCTGATCTTTATCAGATGTTTGTTTTATGTTGGTTCTTCTTACTTAATCAGTGAGCTGACATATGCTATATAGAGAGTCC
>NC_091306.1:12129138-12154138 GCF_038502225.1 Cherax quadricarinatus | reverse complement strand
CGAACTACAGCCCGGCTGATCCGGCACTGAGTTTAGGTATCTGTCCAGCTCTCTCTTGAAGACAACCAGGGGTCTATTGGTAATTCCTCTTATGGCTGGTGGGAGGCTGTTGAACAGTCTTGGTCCCCGGACACTCATTGTGTTTTCTCTTAGTGTACTAATGGCGTCCCTACTTTTCACAGGGGGTATGTTGCATCACCTGCCAAGTCTTTTGCTTTCGTAGGGAGTGATTTCTCTGTGCAGATTAAGGACCAGTCCCTCCAGGATCTTCCAGGTGTAGATTATGATGTATCTCTCTCTTCAGCGTTCCAGTGAGTACAATTCAAGTGCTTCCAGGCGTTCCCAGTAGTTAAGGTGTCTGATGGAACTTATATGTGCAGTAAAGGTTCTCTGTACATTCTCTAGGTCTGCGATTTCACCTGCCTTGAATGAAGATGTTAATGTACAGCAGTATTCCAGCCTAAAAGGTATAAGTGATTTAAAAAGGATCATCAATGGATTGGATTCTCTTGTCTTGAATGTTCTCATTGTCCATCCTATCAGTTTCCTAGCAGATGTGATAGTGGCAATGTTGTGATCCTCGAAGGTGAGGTCCTCAGACATTACCACACCCAGGTCCTTCACATTACTTGTTCGCTCTATTGTGTGATTAGAGTTTGTAGTATACTCAGTTCTAGTTATTATTTCCTCCAGTTTTCCATAAAGGAGTAGTTGGAATTTGTCTTCATTGAACATCATATTGTTCTCTGTTGCCCATTGGAAAACTTGGTTTATACCTTCTTGGAGATTTACCGGGTCCTCCATGGATGGCACACTCATGCACATCCTAGTATCGTCTGCAAAGGATGACACGGTGCTGTGGTTTACATCTCTGTCTATGTGAGATATGAGGATGAGAAACAGGATAGGGGCGAGTATTGTGCCTTGTGGAACTGAGCTCTTCACTATGGCAGCATCCGATTTACTATTACTATTTGTGTTAGATTGGTTAGAAAGTTGAAGATCCATCTGCCTACTTTGCGAGTTATCCCTTTAGCATGCATATTGTGTGATATTACACCATGATCGCACTTATCAAAGGCTTTTACAAAATTTGTGTATACTACAACTCCATTCTGTTTGTTTTCCAGTGCATCCAAGACCATATTATAGTGGTCCAGTAGTTGCGATAGGCAGGAGCGACCTGCTCTGAATCCATGTTGCCTTGGACTGTGCAATTGTTGGGAGCCCAAATGGTTTGCAAACCTGCTTCTTAGAACTCTCTCTAAAAATTTTATGATGTGGGACGTTAAAGCTATTGATCTACAGTTCTTAGCTATTGCTTTGCTGCCACCTTTAAGGAGTGGGGCTATATCCGCTGTTCTTAGTGACTGGAAGCACTCCTGTGTCTATGCTCCGTCTCCACAGCATACTTAGGGCCCATGAGAGGGGTTTCTTGCAGTTCTTAATTAACGAACACAGAGTTCCACGAGTCTGGGCCTGGGGCCCAGACTCGTGGGCATGGGCATGTTGTCAATGGCTTTCTCAAAGTCTAGTGGAGTTAGTGTTATGTCAGAAATTTGGCATACATTGACAGGGTTTTGAGGCTCATTCGTGAATAAATTATTTGGATTGCCTATCTTTAGAGTGATTAGTGACTTGCTGAACACAGAGTCATATTGAGATTTCAGTATCTCATTTGTTTTTTGTCATCTGTGTAAGATTCCTCTTGTTTGAGCAGGGGCCCTATACTAGTTGTTTTTGCCTTGTTTTTGGCATATGAAAAGAAGTATTTCGAATTTCTTTCAATTTCACTAATCGCTTTTAGCTCCTCTTGTCTCTCCTGGATCCTGTATGAGTCCTTTAACTTAAGCTCAATATTTTTCACTTCCCTGGTTAGTGCTTCCTTCCATGTTTTAGATAATCTAGTACTCTTGAAGAGCTCAGTGATTCCTCGCCTTCTCTTGTAGAGGGAGCATTTCTCTCTCTCCAGTTAGGGTCCATGTTGTTTAAGATATCTTCCCAATATGTTTCATGTAGGACATAGTTTACCTGGTCCCAGTTGATGTTCTTGTTGCTGAAGTTGAATTTGGTGAAGGTACCCTCATAGCTGTATGCATTTTGTTGATCAGGAACCCTGTGCATGTAAGTCTGGACTTCGATTAGATTGTGATTAGAATTAGTTGTTTTTGATATTGTTATGTTTCTTATCAGTTCCTCTCTATTTATGAAAATAAGGTCAAGCGTGTTCTCCAGTCTTGTTGGCTCCACTACCTGCTGACTTAGGGTGTGTTTGTTGTAGAAATTCAGCAGCTCATGTCTGTGTGTGTGACTTTTCATCTGAGCTGCCTCCAAGGATTATTTCTGCTACGACATTATTTGCTTCATTCTTCCATTTTGAATATCTTAGAATGAAGTCACCAAGCAGAAAGATGTTTGGGGATGTGGCTGGAAGGTTTTCAAGACAAGAGTCAATTTTTGATAGCTGTTCCTTGAACTGTTGGGAAGTTGCATCTGGTGGCTAATATACAAGTACAATGACTAAGTTTTGGTTCTCGATTTTTATTGTTAGAACTTCCACTACATCATTTGTGGTGTTCAGTATCTCCGTGCAAATGAGCGACTCTTTGACATACAGGCCAACTCTCCTTTGTTGCCTGTTCTTTCTGTCGCATCTGAGAAGGTTGTACCTAGGTATTCATATTTCATTTTCGAGGTAATCTTTTGCGTGGGTCTCTATGAAGGCTACAAACATTTGACTCCTCTAGAAGTCCACTAATGAAAGGTATTTTGTTGTTGATGGATGGCTTAAGGCCCTGTATATTAGCATATATAAATGAGGTCATGTTGCATGTTTGTTGGGGGGATTTTGTTGTTGGCATCAGTAGCTGTGAGTCCGGAGGCGCCACTGGCTGTGCCTTCAGCCCAACAAAACTCCAAGGTGGTGAGCTATTTTGGTTACTTCTTTCCATTTTCTTTCTTCGTTTCCCTTTATACTTGGTGGGGAGGCTGTTGAACAATCTTGGTCCCCGGACACTAATTGTGCTTTCTCTTAGTATAATAATGGAGCCACTACTTTTCATTGGGAGTATGTTGCACCGTCTGCCTAGTCTGTTGATTTCGTATGGAGTGATTTCTGTAGGATTTTACAGGTGTAGCTTATAATGTATCTCTCTCGCCTGTGCTCCAGTGAGTACAAGCCAATTGACTCTAAACGTTCCTAGTAATTAAGGTGTCTGACAGAACTTATATTTGCACTAATTAAAGGTTCTCTGTACATTCTCTAAATCTGCGATTTCACCTGCCATGAATGGAGATGTTAGTGTACAGCAGTATTCCAGCCTAGAGAGAACAATTGATTTAAAAAGGATCTTCATTGGCTTGGCATCCCCTGTTTTAAAGGATCTCACTATCTATCCTATCATTTTCCTAGTAGATGTGATAGTGACACTTGTGATCCTTGAATTTGAGATCCTTTCACATTAACACTTCCTAGTCCTTCACACTACTTTTCCGCTCTATGTATTGTTACAGTTTGAGGTATACTCAGTTCTAGTTATTATTTCCTCCAGTTTTCCATAACAGAGTAGTTGAAATTTGTCCTTATTGAACATCATATTATAACAAAAAAAGGCACAATACCGTGACTAGAACGATACACAAATAACCCGCACACTGAAGAGAGGAGCTTACGACGACGTTTCAGTTCGACTTGAACCGTTTACTGTGTGTGACTTTGTAAATGGTCCAAGTCGGACCGAAACGTCGTCGTAAGCTTCTCTCTTCTATGTACGGGTTATTTGTGTAACATCATATTGTTATCCGATGCCATTGGAAATTTAGGTTATATCTGCTTGGAGATTTGCCGGGTCCTCAATGGATAACACTCTCATGCAGATTCTAGTATCGTCTGCAAAGGATGACACGGTGCTGTGGTTTACATCTCTGTCTATGTCTGACATGAGGACGAGGAACAGGATGGGGTGAGTACTGTGCCTTGTGGAGCAGAGCTTTTCACTGCCCACTTTGCAAGTTATCCCTTTAGCACCCATTTTGTGAGCTATTACACCATGATCGCACTTGTCAAAGGCTTTTGAAAAGTCTGTGTATACTACATCTGCATTCTGATTGTCTTCCAGTGCATCCAAGACCATATCATAATGGTCCAGTAGTTACGAGAGGCAGGATCGACCTGCTCTAAACCCATACTGCCCTGGATTGTGCAATTGTTGGGAATCCAAGTGGTTTACGATCATGTTTCTTAGAATCTTTCGAAGATTATTATGATGTGGGACGTTAGAGCTATTGGTCAATAATTCTTGGCTATTGCTTTGCTGCCACCTTTATGGAGTGGGGCTATATCCGTTGTTTTTAGCTACTGTGGGATTACTCCAGTGTCAATGCTTGCTCTCCATAGCATACTTAAGGCACGCGAAAGGGGTTTCTTGCAGGTCTTAATGAGCACGGACTTTCACGAGTCTGGGCCTGGGGCTGAGTGCGTGAGCATGTTGTCAATGGCTTTTCCAAATTCAAGTGGAGTTAGGGTTATGCCAAAAATTTGTCATACATTGTTATACATCAAGACAAAAAACTGCAGATGTGAACCAACTGGAAAAAGAAATGGTATGCGTCAACATGACCACCCTAGGAAATGTTGCACTCTCTTGAGAAAAAAGAATATGTCATTCCAAGATCTGCACATACTTCCACCCTAAAATGTGCAATGACTCAGTAAATGAGAGACGTTGTTATGACGGCACTTTCCCGGCTTTCATGTGAGGGAACGCTGTGCATGAGGCAACATGAACATAACATTGGCCAGAGTAGTTACAACCAAGCGGACAAAAATTATTTTTAGTGCCAGGAAACGAAAACGAAGAGTAAGAATACACCACCACTTAAGAACCATCCTGGACTGTAAACGAAGCCACTGGAAACAAAACCAACGATGGGTTCACCACAGCCACTGATACTGAAGACAACAAACAAACCCCCCAGCTCAGCGACAAACAACATAACATCAATTGTCTTTGCAAACATCCGGGGTCTCAAACCCAAAAACAACAACAAAATACCGATCATCAGCGGGTCTCCTCACGGAATCGAATGCAATGTTTGCAGCCTCGACGGAGACCCACGTAGCTTTCTTTGACACTGAAATATGGATACCTGGATACAACCTACTCAGATGCAACTGGAAAAACAGACAGCAAGGGGAAGGGGGTAGGATGGTCTGTATGCTAGAGGCTCATATGCACCGAATTATTAAATACCAAGAATGATGTTGTCGAAGTTCTGGTGGTTAGAACTGGAAATCTAAATCTAGTTATTATAACTGTGTATAGACCAACAGATGCAACTTTCCAGTAGCTCAATGAACAGTTATTGAAAACTGAGTGGTCTCTCTCTCTCTCTCTCTCTCTCTCTCTCTCTCTCTCTCTCTCTCTCTCTCTCTCTCTCTCTCTCTCTCTCTCTCTCTCTCTCTCTCTCTCTCTCTCTCTCTCTCTCTCTCTCTCTCTCTCTCTCTCTCTCTCTCTCTCTCTCTCTCTCTCTCTCTCTCTCTCTCTCTCTCCTTAACAGCAAGTGTGATGGTCCTTTAATTGGTAAGCAACAATATTTTACGTAATGTAACATGTACTATCCCGTCTCCCTCCCCCGGGCAACACGCCATCCGTCCTATCCAGGGATAGACCAGTGATGGTGGTTAGAGCAGCCAAGAATAGACTGATGATAGGGGTGAGATTAGTGAGTCCAGCATGATCTTATAATCATTTGTCACACCTGTCTGGAGATTATGATTGACCAAGGAAATGGACTGGTTTTATACACAGGAAATCAACCAGCAATACTGTTTAATAAACCTCTGTAGCGGAGAGGTCACTCCCGATACTAAACCAAACGAGTTTAGCAGACGGAGGATCAAGCCTCCACCAGACCAAGCAGCGGAATGTAGGGATATTAGTTATCCACTCACTTATCTAAAGAGTTCAGCACAGGATATATAACCCGAGATGTGTTTCTCTGTTAATGTATATACCAAGAAGTGCGTATCTCTGAGAGTATATACACTGAGAGGTACGCATCCGTGTGTGTGTGTGTGTGTGTGTACTCACCTAATTGTACTCACCTAATTGTGGTTGCAGGGGTCGAGACTCAGCTCCTGGCCCCGCCTCTTCACTGATCGCTACTGGATCCTCTCTCTCTCTGCTTCCTGAGCTTTGTCATACCTCTTCATAAAACTATGTATGGTTCCTGCCTCCACTACTTCACTTGCTAGGCTATTCCACTTGCTGACAACTCTATGACTGAAGAAATACTTCCTAACGTCCCTGTGACTCGTCTGAGTCTTCAGCTTCCAGTTGTGACCCCTTGTCCCTGTGTCCCCTCTCTGGAACATCCTATCTCTGTCCACCTTGTCTATTCCCCGCAGTATCTTGTATGTCGTTATCATGTCTCCCCTGACCCTTCTGTCCTCCAGTGTCGTCAGTCCGATTTCCCTTAACCTTTCCTCGTACGACATTCCCTTGAGCTCTGGGACTAGCCTTGTTGCAAACCTTTGTACTTTCTCTAACTTCTTGACGTTCTTGACCAGGTGTGGGTTCCAGACTGGTGCTGCATACTCCAGTATGGGCCTAACATACACAGTGTACAGTGTCTTGAACGATTCCTTATTAAGGTATCGGAACGCTATTCTCAGGTTTGCCAGGCGCCCGTATGCTGCAGCGGTTATTTGGTTGATGTGTGCCTCCGGTGATGTGCTCGGTGTTATGGTCACCCCAAGGTCTTTCTCCCTGAGTGAGGTCTGTAGTCTTTGTCCACCTAGCCTATACTCTGTCTGCGGTCTTCTTTGCCCCTCCCCAATCTTCATGACTTTGCATTTGGCTGGATTGAATTCGAGAAGCCAGTTACTGGACCACATGTCTAGCCTCTCCAGGTCTCTTTGCAGTCCTGCCTCATCCTCGTCCGATTTAATTCTTCTCATCAACTTCACGTCATCTGCGAACAGGGACACTTCAGAGTCTATTCCTTCCATCATGTCGTTCACATATATCAAAAATAGCACTGGTCCTAGAACTGACCCCTGTGGGACCCCGCTCGTAACAGGCGCCCACTGTGATACCTCTTCACGTACCATGACTCGTTGCTGCCTCCCTGTCAGGTATTCCCTTATCCATTGCAGTGCCCTTCCTTTTACGTGTGCCTGATCCTCCAGCTTCTGCACTAATCTCTTGTGGGGAACTGTGTCAAAGGCCTTCCTGCAGTCTAGGAAAACGCAATCTACCCAACCCTCTCTCTCATGTCTTACTTCTGTTACCTTGTCATAAAACTCCAGGAGGTTTGTGATACAGGATTTGCCTTCCATGAACCCATGCTGGTTTTCATTTATAATCTTGTTCCTTTCCAGGTGTTCGACCACTCTCCTCCTGATAATCTTCTCCATGACTTTGCACACAATACATGTCAGAGACACAGGTCTGTAGTTTAGTGCCTCGTTTCTGTTTCCTTTCTTAAATATGGGGACTACATTAGCTGTCTTCCATTTCTCAGGTAGTTGCCCAGTTTCAAGGGATGTGTTGAAGATTGTGGTTAGAGGCACACACAGCATCTCTGCTCCTTCTCTAAGGACCCATGGGGAGATGTTGTCCGGTCCCATCGCCTTTGAGGTGTCAAGGTCACTTAAGAGCTTCTTCACCTCCTCCTCAGTTGTTCGTATGTCATCCAACACTTGTTGGTATATTCCCTCTTGATGTTCCCTTCTGTTCTGTCTTCCCACAGCCCTTCCTGTCTCTACTGTAAAAACTTCCTTAAATCTCCTGTTCAGCTCCTCACATACCTCCTGATCATTTCTTGTGAGTTCTCCACCTTCTGTCCTTAATCTGATCACCTGGTCTTTGACTCTTGTCTTCCTCCTGATGTGGCTATACAACAGTTTCGGGTCTGTCTTGATTCTCGATGCTATGTCATTTTCATACTGTCGCTGGGCCTCCCTCCTTACCTGTGCGTACTCATTCCTGGCTCTGCGACTGATCTCCCTATTTTCGTGTGTTCTCTGCCTTCTGTACTTTTTCCATTCTCTATTGCACTTTGTTTTTGCCTCCTTACACCGTCGGGTGAACCAGGGGCTTGTTCTGGTCTTCCCGTTGTTACTGTTGCCCTTGGGAATGAACCTTTCCACTGCCTCCTTGCATTTTGTTGCTACATATTCCATCATTTCATTTACTGGCTTTCCTGCCAGTTCTCTGTCCCACTGGACCTCCCGCAGGAAGTTCTTCAACCCTATGTAGTCCCCTCTTTTATAGTCAGGCTTTTCCCATTCTACTCCTGTTATTCTCTCCACTTGCAGCTCTACTATGTATTCAAAGCACAGAACCACGTGGTCGCTAGCTCCTAGGGGACTCTCATACTTGATGTCCTCAATGTCTGAGCTGCCCAGGGTGAACACAAGGTCCAGTCTTGCTGGTTCATCCTCCCCTCTCACTCTGGTAGTGTCCTTAACATGTTGGTGCATGAGGTTTTCCAGCACCACGTCCAACATCCTGGCTCTCCATGTTTCGGGACCCCCATGTGGCTCCAGGTTTTCCCAGTCAATCTCCCTGTGGTTGAAATCCCCCATAACCAGCAACTTTGCTCTGCTGGAGTGAGCTCTTCTTGCCACCTCAGCAAGTGTGTCCACCATTGCTCTGTTGCTCTCTTCATATTCCTCTCTTGGCCTCCTGCAGTTCTGTGGTGGATTATACATCACTGCAATGACCACTTTGTGTTCCCCAGACTGAAGTGTACCTGCTATGTAGTCTCTTTCTCCCGTCTCATCTATTCCTTCCATTTTCTCGAATTTCCATCTGTTTTTTACGAGCAGAGCAACCCCACCTCCCCCCCTGCCCCTTCTATCTTTCCTCATGATCTGGTATCCTGGTGGGAAGATTGCATCTGTTATTGTCTCCATGAGTTTTGTTTCTGTAACTGCTATGATGTCTGGGGACTTCTCATTGATTCTTTCTTGCCATTCCTCATGTGTGTGTGTGTGTGTGTGTGTGTGTGTGTGTGTGTGTGTGTGTGTGTGTGTGTGTGTGTGTGTGTGTGTTATACCAAGTGGTATATATCTCTCGTAGTATATACACTGAGATTTATTTAAATTTCCATATTGAAGCTGATCCGATGAGTCATTCTGCAGTTATGGCGTTGATTCCAACAATTCCAAGTTTCTGTAACTATTTACTCCATCAACAAAGTTGTCTACACACAAACAAAACTTAAGTTACTATCCGGGCCCTACGATGCACTAGTCATTAAATACTGAAGTTGTTCACAAGCGATAAACTTAAAATTATTTAACGTAATAAAAATTTCCGACAATTTTCCGCCTAAATCTACAGAATTCGCACCGTCACATTTTAATTTCGTTCTCCGGCGTCGTCGCATATTTGGTACCTTTTCTGAACTTTTAAGCTCCGCCACTGAGGATTTTGGAAGTTATCCGAGCCATTCCAGGATAAAATTTTGTTCGGATTTTTAACCCCGGAGGGTTAGCCATCCAGGACAACCCAAGAATGGCACTGTGTCATCGAGGAGTGTCTTATTTCACTCTTGTTCCCCAGGATGCGACTCACACCAGTTTACTAACACCTGGAGTTTACCTGGAGAGAGTTTCGGGGGTCAACGCCCCCGCGGCCCGGTCTGTGACCAGGCCTCCTGGTGGATCAGCGTACCTGCTTGCTTGCTTGCTAGGTGACCGAGATAACAGGTGTAAGGAAACATTCCCAGTCTTTTTCACCCTTTCCGGGGATCGAATCACGGGCCACCACGGGCCACCACGGGCCACCACGGGCCACCACGGGCCACCACGGGCCACCACGGGCCACCACGGGCCACGCAGGGGATGGATTCAACAACTCAGGTCACAGGACACTTGTACATGCAATTGTTCCTAGAATTTGGTCCTTGTTACTGTACACAAGGGTGGAAAATTTAAAGCCGATTGTATAAGGGGTTCTTGAGTTATAAGCGAAATAAAATAGCGAAGTTGAAGATAGAAAATATGAAAATCAGGCAACCTCTTCAAAGGTCTCCCTTCGGGGATATCTAATGACCTTCTCGTTGTAGAAAGACCTTAAGGTTAATAAGCGACCATTCTGACTACCTTTGTGGCTGTGCTACCTTTAAGTCGAGACTAAAAATATTACACTACGGCTCCCATATATTTGTGTTAAAGAATGATAATATAAGCATTGTGATCAGTGTGAGAGGAAAGTTGAAAGCAGCGGGAGTCTTGTCCCACACTGTTGTTATATCAAACCTGTAAACACGAGCTTGGCAATAAGACAGTGACAGGTGATGAACGGAGACTTACCTCTGACAGAGTACTTCCTTCTTACCTCCACCCTGCCACACACCCACCTACGGACCCACCACCCTGCCATACACCCACTTACTGACACACAACCCTGCCACACACCCACCTACTGACCCACAACCCTGTCACACACTCAGCTGCTGACCCACAACCCTGCCACACACCCACCTACTGACCCACCACCCTGCCACACACCCACCTACTGACCCACCACATAGCCACACACCCACCTACTGACCCACCACCCTGCCACACACCCACCTACTGACCCACTACCCTGCCACACACCCACCTACTGACCCACCACCCTGCCACACACCCAGTTGCTGATCCATCACCCTGCCACACACTCAGCTGCTGACAGACCACCCTGCCACACACCCACCTACTGACCCACAACCCTGTCACACACTCAGCTGCTGACCCACCACCCTGCCACACACCCACCTACTGACCCACAACCCAGCCACACACCCACCTACTGACCCACCACCCTGCCACACACCCACCTACTGGCCCACCACCCTGCCGCACACCCACCTACTGACCCACCACCCTGCCACACACCCACCTACTGACCCACCACCCTGCCACACACCCACCTACTGACCCACCACCCAGCCACACACCCACCTACTGACCCACCACTCTGCCACACACCCACCTACTGACCCACCACCCAGCCACACACCCACCTACTGACCCACCACCCTGCCACACACCCACCTACTGACCCACCACCCTGCCACACACCCACCTACTGACCCACCACCCTGCCACACACCCACCTACTGACCCACCACCCTGCCACACACCCACCTACTGACCCACCACCCTGCCACACACCCACCTACTGACCCACAACCCTGCCACACACTCAGCTGCTGACCCACCACCCTGCCACACACCCACCTACTGACCCACAACCCTGCCACACATTCAGCTGCTGACCCACCACCCTGCCACACACCCACCTACTGACCCACAACCCTGTCACACACTCAGCTGCTGACCCACCACCCTGCCACACATTCAGCTGCTGACCCACCACCCTGCCACACACCCACCTACTGACCCACCACCTTGTCACACACCCACCTACTGGCCCACACACACTCAGCCACACCACCCTGCCACACATTCAGCTGCTGACCCACCACCCTGCCACACACCCACCTACTGACCTTGTCACACACCCACCTACTGGCCACACACCCACCTACTGACCCACCACCCTGCCGCACACCCACCTACTGACCCACCACCCACCACCCTGCCACACATACCCACCTACTGACCCACCACCCTGCCGCACACCCACCTACTGACCCACCACCCTGCCACACACCCACCTACTGACCCACCACCCTGCCACACACCCACCTACTGACCCACAACCCTGCCACACACCCACCTACTGACCCACCACCCTGCCACACACCCACCTACTGACCCACAACCCTGCCACACACCCACCTACTGACCCACCACCCTGCCACATACCCACCTACTGACCCACCACCCTGCCGCACACCCACCTACTGACCCACCACCCTGCCACACACCCAGCTGCTGACAAACCACCCCACTGTTGTGAAAACCATGATGGGAGAGTCAACCATTGTGTTGCACTAGCTACTTTGTGTGTTGCAGATCCTTTGTGTATTAAAGACAGTCTTCTCTGTGTTGCAGGTCTTATGTGTTGCAGAAAATCCTTTCTATATTGAAGAAGATCTTATGAGTGTTGCAGAAGCACTTTTGTATGTTGTAGAAGGTCTAATGTGTGTTGGAGAAGATTCTTTGTTTTGGAGATCGTTAGTAAGTTGGAGATTTCTCTAGTGCGATGTTCAACACGTGATGGAGAAAGTCCATTGAGTGGTGGAGAATGTCCTTTCAGTGGTGGAGAAGGTCCTTTGAGTGGTGGAGAATGTGCTTTGAGTGGTGGAGAATGTCCTTTGAGTGGTGGAGAAGGTCGACTGTATGATGGAGATTCAGTAGTAGTGTAAACAAGCGACCGACATCAATTACAATCCTCACTAACCACAACATCCCCTACTACCAACCACAACCACAACATCCCCTACTACCAACCACAACCACAACATCCCCTACTACCAACCACAACCACAACATCCCCTACTACCAACCACAACCACAACATCCCCTACTACCAACCACAACCACAACATCCCCTACTACCAACCACAACCACAACATCCCCTACTACCAACCACAACCACAACATCCCCTACTACCAACCACAACCACAAACTACCAACCACAACCACAACAACCACAACATCCCCTACTACACAACCACAAACTACACACCACATCCCCTACTACCAACCACCAACCACAACATCCCCTACTACCAACCACAACACAACCACAACCACAACATCCCCTACTACACAACCATTAACCACAACCACAACATCCCCTACTACCACCCATAACCACAACATCCCCTACTACCAACCACAACCACAACATCCCCTACTACCAACCACAACCACAACATCCCCTACTACCAACCACAACCACAACATCCCCTACTACCAACCACAACCACAACATCCCCTACTACCAACCACAACCACAACATCCCCTACTACCAACCATAACTACAACATCCCCTACTACCAACCACAACCACAACATCCCCTACTACCAACCACAACCACAACATCCCCTACTACCAACCACAACCACAACATCCCCTACTACCAACCACAACCACAACATCCCCTACTACCAACCACAACCACAACATCCCCTACTACCAACCACAACCACAACATCCCCTACTACCAACCACAACCACATCCCCTACTAACAACCACAACATACCAACCACAACCACCATTACCAACCACAACCACAACATCACCTACTACCAACCACAACCACAACATCCCCTACTACCAACCACAACATCCCCTACTAACAACCACAACCACAACATCCCCTACTACCAACCACAACCACAACATCACCTACTACCAACCACAACCATAACATCCCCTACTACCAACCACAACCACAACATCCCCTACTACCAACCACATCCACAACATCACCTACTACCAACCACAACCACAACATCCGCTACTACCAACCACAACCACAGCATCCCCTACTACCAACCATAACTACAACATCCCCTACTACCAACCACAAACACAACATTCCATACTACCAACCACAACCACAACATCTCCTACTACAAACCACGACCACAATATCCCCTACTACCAACCACAACCACAACATCCCCTACTACCAACCACAACCACAACATCCCCTACGACCAATCACAAACACAACATTCCATACTACCAACCACAACCACAACATCTCCTACTATCAACCACAACCACAACATCCCCTACTACCAACCACAACTACAACATCCAATACTACCAACCACAACCACGACGTCCCCTACTACCATCCACAACTACAACATCTCCTACTACAAACCACAACCACAACATCCTCTACTACCAACCACATCATCCCCTACTACCAACCACAACCACAACATCCCCTACTACCAACCACAACCACAACATCCTCTACTATCAACCACAACCACAACATTCTCTACTACCAACCACAACTACAACATCCCCTACTACCAACTACAACCACAACGTCCCCTACTACCAACCACAACCACAACATCTCCATACTAATAACCACAACCGCAAGATCCCCTACTACCAATCACAACTACAACATCCCCTACTACCAACCACAACCACAACATCCCCTACTACCATCCACAACCATAACGTCCCCTACTACCAACCACAACCACAATATCCCCTATTACCACCCACAACTACAACATCTCCTACTACCAACCACAACCACAACATCCCATACGACCAACCACAACATCCCCTACTACCAACCACAACAACAACATCCCCTACAACTAACCACAACCACAACATTCCATACTACCAACCACAACCACAACATCTCCTACTACCAAGCACAACTGCAACATCCCCTTCTACCAACCACAACCACAACATCCCCTACTACCAACCACAACATCCCCTGCTACCAACCACAACTACAACATCCCCTACTACCAACCACAACCACAACATCCCCTACTACCAACCACAACCGCAACATCCGCTACTACCAACCACAACTACAACATCCCCTACTACCAACCACAACCACAACGTCCCCTACTACCAACCACAACTACAACAGCTACTACAAACCACAACCACAACATCCTCTACTACCAACCACAACCACAACATCCCCTACTACCAACCACAACCATAACATCCCCTACTACCAACCACAACCACAACATCCACTACTACCAACCACAACAACAACATCCTCTACTACCAACCACAACCACAACATCCCCTACTACCAACCACAACCACAACATCCTCTACTATCAACCACAACCATAACATCTCCTACTACCAACCACAACCACAACATTCTCTACTACCAACCACAACTACAACATCCCCTACTACCAACTACAACCACAACGTCACCTACTACCAACCACAACCACAACATCTCCCTACTACCAACCACAACCGCAACATCCCCTACTACCAATCACAACTACAACATCCCCTACTACCAACCACAACCACAACATCCCCTACTACCAACCACAACCATAACGTCCCCTACTACCAACCACAACCACAACATCCCCTATTACCACCCACAACTACAACATCCCCTACTACCAACCACAAACACAACATCCCCTACGACCAACCACAACATCCCCTACTACCAACCACAACCACAACATCCCCTACAACTAACCACAACCACAACATTGTCTAATACCAACCACAACCACAACATCTCCTACTACCAAGCACAACTGCAACATCCCCTTCTACCAACCACAACCACAACATCCCCTACTACCAACCACAATATCCCCTGCTACCAACCACAACTACAACATCCCCTACTACCAACCACAACCACAACATCCCCTACTACCAACCACAACTACAACATCCCCTACTACCAACCGCAACCACAACGTCCCCTACTACCAACCACAACTACAACATCTCCTACTACACACCACAACCACAACATCCTCTACTACCAACCACAACCATAACATCCCCTACTACCAACCACAACATCCCCTACTACCAACCACAACAACAACATCCTCTACTACCAACCACAACCACAACATCCCCTACTACCAACCACAACCACAACATCCCCTACTACCAACCACAACCACAACATCCCCTACTACCAACCATAACCACAACATCCCCTACTACCAACCACAACCACAACATTCTCTACTACCAACCACAACTACAACATCCCCTACTACCAACTACAACCACAACGTCCCCTACTACCAACCACAACCACAACATCTCCCTACTACCAACCACAACCGCAAGATCCCCTACTACCAATCACAACTATAACATCCCCTACTACCAACCACAACCACAACATCCCCTACTACCAACCACAACCATAACGTCCCCTTCTACCAACAACAACCACAACATCTCCTATTACCACCCTCAACTACAACATACCCTACTACCAACCACAACCACAACATCCCCTACGACCAACCACAACATCCCCTACTATCAACCACAACCATAACATCCCCTACAATTAACCACAACCCCAACATTCCCTAATACCAACCGCAACCACAACATCTCCTACTACCAAGCACAACTACAACATCCCCTTCTATCAACCACAGCCACAACATCCTCTACTACCAACCACAACCACAACATCCACTACTACCAACCACAATATCCCCTGCTACCAACCACAACTACAACATCCCCTACTACCAACCACAACCACAACATCCCCTACTACCACCCACAACCGCAACATCCCCTACTACCAACCACAACCACAACATCCCCTACTAGCAACCACAACCACAACATTCCATACTACCAACCACAACTACAACATCTCCTACTATCAACCACAACCACAACATCCCCTACTACCAACCACAACAACAACGTCCCCTACTACCAACCACAACCACAACATTCCCTACTACCAACCACAACCACAACGTCCCCTACTACCAACCACAACCACAACATCCTCTACTACCAACCACAACCACATCATCCCCTACTACCAACCACGACCACAACATCCTTTACTACCAACCACAACCACAACATCCCCTACTATCAACCACGACCACAACATCCCCTACTACCAACTACAACCACAACATCCCCTACTACCAACCACAACCACAACATTCCATAATACCAGCCACAACCACAACATCTACTACCAACCACAACCACAACATCCCCTACTACCAACCACAACCACAACATCCGCTACTACCAACCACAACCACAGCATCCCCTACTACCAACCATAACTACAACATCCCCTACTACCAACCACAAACACAACATTCCATACTACCAACCACAACCACAACATCCCCTACTACCAGCCACAACCACAACATCACCTACTACCAACCACGACCACAACATCCCATACGACCAACCACAACATCCCCTACTACCAACCACAACCACAACATCCCCAACAACTAACCACAACCACAACATTCCCTAATACCACAACCACAACATCCCTACTACCAAGCACAACAACATCCCCTTCTACCAACCACAACCACAACATCAACCACTACTACCAACCACAACTACTACCAACCACAACCACAACATCCCCTACTACCAACCACAACCGCAACCTACTACCAACCACAACTACAACAACTACCAACCACACCACAATCCCTACTACCAACCACAACAACAACATCTACTACCACAACCACAACATCTCCCTACTACCAACCACAACCACAACATCCCCTACTACCAACCACAACCATAACATCCCCTACTACCAACCACAACCACAACATTCCCTACTACCAACCACAACCACAACATCCTCTACTATCAACCACAACCATAACATCCCCTACTACCAACCACAACATACCCAACTACCAACAACATCTACTACCAACCACAAGCACAGCATCCAATACTACCAACCACAACTACAACATCCCCTACTACCAACCACAACCACAACATCCCCTACTACCAACCACAACCACAACATCCCCTACTACCAACCACAACCACAACATCCCCTACTACCAACCACAACCACAACATCCCCTACTACCAACCACAACCACAACATCCCCTACTACATACCACAACCACAACATCCTCTACTACCAACCACAACCACAACATCCCCTACTACCAACCACAACCACAACATCTACTACCAGTCACAAATACAACATCCTCTACTACCAACCATAACCACAACATCCCCTACTACTAACCACAACCACAACATCTACTACCAGTCACAACTACAACATCCCCTACTACCAACCACAACCACAACATCCTCTACTACCAACCACATCCACAACATCCCCTACTACCAACCACAACCACAACATCTACTACCAGTCACAACTACAACATCCCCTACTACCAACCACAACTACAACATCCCCTATTACCACCCACAACTACAACATCCCCTACTACCAACCACAACCACAACATCCCATACGACCAACCACAACATCCCCTACTACCAACCACAACCACAACATCTCCTACTACCAACCACAACCACAACATCCCCTACTACCAACCACAACCACAACATCCCCTACTACCAACCACAACCACAACATCCCATACGACCAACCACAACATCCCCTACTAACAACCACAACCACAACATCCCCTACTACCAACCACAACCACAACATCCCCTACTACCAACCACAACCACAACATCCCATACGACCAACCACAAAATCCCCTACTACCAACCACAACCACAACATCCCCTACTACCAACCACAACCATAACGTCCCCAACTACAAACCACAACCACAATATCCCCTATTACCACCCAAAACTACAACATCCCCTACTACCAATCACAACCACAACATCCCATACGACCAACCACAACATCCCCTACTACCAACCACAACCACAACATCTCCTACTACCAACCACAACCACAACATCCCCTACTACCAACCACAACCACAACATCCCCTACTACCAACCACAACCACAACATCCCATACGACCAACCACAACATCCCCTACTACCAACCACAACCACAACATCTCCTACTACCAAGCACAACTGCAACATCCCCTACTACCAACCACAACCACAACATCCCCTACTACCAACCACAACCACAACATCCCATACGACCAACCACAACATCCCCTACTACCAACCACAACCACAACATCCCCTACTACCAACCACAACCATAACGTCCCCAACTACCAACCACAACCACAATATCCCCTATTACCACCCACAACTACAACATCCCCTACTACCAACCACAACCACAACATCCCATACGACCAACCACAACATCCCCTACTACCAACCACAACCACAACATCTCCTACTACCAACCACAACCACAACATCCCCTACTACCAACCACAACCACAACATCCCCTACTACCAACCACAACCACAACATCCCATACAACCAACCACAACATCCCCTACTACCAACCACAACCACAACATCTCCTACTACCAAGCACAACTGCAACATCCCCTACTACCAACCACAACCACAACATCCCCTACTACCAACCACAACCACAACATCCCATACGACCAACCACAACATCCCCTACTACCAACCACAACCACAACATCTCCTACTACCAAGCACAACTGCAACATCCCCTACTACCAACCACAACTACAACATCCCCTACTACCAACCACAACCACAACATCCCCTACTACCAACCACAACCGCAACATCCGCTACTACCAACCACAACTACAACATCCCCTACTACCAACCACAACCACAACGTCCCCTACTACCAACCACAACTAAAACATCCCCTACTACCAACCACAACCATAACATCCCCTACTACCAACCACAACCACAACATCCCCTACTACCAACCACAACCACAACATCCCATACGACCAACCACAACATCCCCTACTACAAACCACAACCACAACATCCTCTACTACCAACCACAACCACAACATCCCCTACTACCAACCACAACCATAACATCCCCTACTACCAACCACAACCACAACATCCCCTACTACCAACCACAACAACAACATCCTCTACTACCAACCACAACCACAACATCCCCTACTACAAACCACAACCACAACATCCCCTACTACCAACCACAACCACAACATCCTCTATCAACCACAACCATAACATCTCCTACTACCAACCACAACCACAACATTCTCTACTACCAACCACAACTACAACATCCCCTACTACCAACTACAACTACAACGTCACGTACTACCAACCACAACCACAACATCTCCCTACTACCAACCACAACCGCAACATCCCCTACTGCCAATCACAACTACAACATCCCCTACTACCAACCACAACCACACCATCCCCTACTACCAACAACAACCATAACGTCCCCTAATACCAACCACAACCGCAACATCCCCTACTACCAATCACAACTACAACATCCCCTACTACCAAGCACAACCACAACATCCCATACGACCAACCACAACATCCCCTACTACCAACCACAACCACAACATCCCCAACAACTAACCACAACCACAACATTCCCTAATACCAACCACAACCACAACATCTCCTACTACCAAGCACAACTGCAACATCCCCTTCTACCAACCACAACCACAACATCCCCTGTTACCAACCACAATATCCCCTGCTACCAACCACAACTACAACATCCCCTACTACCAACCACAACCACAACATCCCCTACTACCAACCACAACCGCAACATCCGCTACTACCAACCACAACTACAACATCCCTTACTACCAACCACAACCACAACGTCCCCTACTACCAACCACAACTACAACATCTACTACAAACCACAACCACAACATCCTCTACTACCAACCACAACCACAACATCCCCTACTACCAACCACAACCATAACATCCCCTACTACCAACCACAACCACAACATCCCCTACTACCAACCACAACAACAACATCCTCTACTACCAACCACAACCACAACATCCCCTACTACCAACCACAACCACAACATACCCAACTACCAACCACAACATCCTCTACTATCAACCACAACCATAACATCCCCTACTACCAACCACAACCACAACATTCTCTACTACCAACCACAACTACAACATCCCCTACTACCATCTACAACCACAACGTCCCCTACTACCAACCACAACATCTCCCTACTACCAACCACAACCGCAACATCCCTTACTACCAATCACAACTACAACATTCTCTACTACCAACCACAACAACAACATCCTCTACTACCAACCACAACCACAACATCCCCTACTACCAACCACAACTACAACATCCCCTACTACCAACTACAACCACAACGTCCCCTACTACCAACCACAACATCTCCCTACTACCAACCACAACCGCAACATCCCCTACGACCAACCACAACCACAACATTCTCTACTACCAACCACAACTACAACATCCCCTACTTCCAACCACAACCATAACGTCCACTACTACCAACCACAACCACAACATCCCCTATTACCACCCACAACTACAACATCCCCTACTACCAACCACAACCACAACATCCCCTACGACCAACCACAACATCCCCTACTATCAACCACAACCACATCATCCCCTACAATTAACCACAACCACAACATTCCCTAATACCAACCACAACCACAACATCTCCTACTACCAAGCACAACTACAACATCCCCTTCTACCAACCACAGCCACAACATCCTCTACTACCAACCACAACCACAACATCCCCTACTACCAACCACAATATCCCCTGCTACCAACCACAACTACAACATCCCCTACTACCAACCACAACCACAACATCTCCTACTACCACCCACAACCACAACATCCCCTACTACCAACCACAACCATAACATCCCCTACTACCAACCACAACCACAACATTCCCTACTACCAACCACAACAACAACATCCTCTACTACCAACCACAACCACAACATCCCCTACTACCAACCACAACCACAACATCCCCTACTACCAACCACAACCACAACATCCTCTACTATCAACCACAACCATAACATCCCCTACTACCAACCACAACCACAACATTCTCTACTATCAACCACAACTACAACATCCTCTACTACCAACTACAACCACAACGTCCCCTACTACCAACCACAACCACAACATCTCCCTACTACCAACCGCAACAGCAACATCCCCTACTATCAACCACAACTACAACATCCCCTACTACCAACCACAACCACAGCATCCCCTACTACCAACCACAACCATAACGTCCCCTACTACCAACCACAACCACAACATCCCCTACAACTAACCACAACCACAACATTCCTTAATACCAACCACAACCACAACATCTCCTACTGCCAACCACAACTACAACATCCCCTTCTACCAACCACAACCACAACATCCCCTACTACCAACCACTATATCCCCTACTACCAACCACAACTACAACATCCCATACTACCAACCACAACCACAACATCCCCTACTACCAACCACAACCGTAACATCCACTACTACCAACCACAACCACAACATTCCCTACTGCCAACCACAACTACAACATCCCCTACTACCAACCACAACTACAACATCCACTACTATCAACGACATCCCCTACTACCAACCAAAACCATAACGTCCCCTACTACCAACCACAACCACAACATCCCCTATAACTAACCACAACCACAACATTCCCTAATACCAACCACAACATCCCCTTCTACCAACCACAACTACAACATCCCCTTCTACCAACCACAACCAGAACATCCCCTACTACCAACCACAATATCCCCTACTACCAACCACAACTACAACATCCCCTACTACCAACCACAACCACAACATCCCCTACTACCAGCCACAACCGCAACATCCCCTACTCCCATCCACAACCACAACATCCCCTACTACCAACCACAACCACAACATTCCATACTACGAACCACAACTACAACATCTCCTACTATCAACCACAACCACAACATCCCCTACTACCAACCACAACCATAACATCCCCTACTACCAGCCACAACCGCAACATCCCCTACTCCCAACCACAACCACAACATCCCCTACTACCAACCACAACCACAACATCCCCTACTACCAACCACAACCACAACATTTCATACTACGAACCACAACTACAACATCTCCTACTATCAACCACAATCACAACATCCCCTACTACCAACCACAACCAAAACGTCTCATAGTACCAACCACAACCACAACATTCCCTACTCCCAACCACAACCACAACATCCCCTACTACCAACCACAACCACAACATTTCATACTACAAACCACAACTACAACATCCCCTACTACCAACCACAACCACAACGTCCCCTACTACCAACCACAACATCCTCTACTACCAACCACAACCACAACATCCCCTACTACCTATATATATATATATATCTATATTTATATATATATATATATATATATATATATATATATATGGTAGTATATATGATGGTAGTATATATGATGGTAGGATTGCTGGTTTCTTTTTCTGTCTCATAAACACGCTAGATAACAGGGATATCTTGCTACTCCTACTTACACTTTGGTCACACTTCACAGACACGCACATGCATATATATATATATATACATACATCTAGGTTTTTCTCCTTTTTCTAAATAGCTCTTGTTCTTTTTTATTTCTTCTATTGTCCATGGGGAAGTGGAAAAGAATCTTTCCTCCGTAAGCCATGCGTGTCGTATGAGGCGACTAAAATGCCGGGAGCAATGGGCTAGTAACCCCTTCTCCTGTATACAATTACTAAAAAAGAGAAGAAGAAAAACTTTATAAAACTGGGTTGCTTAAATGTGCGTGGATGTAGTGCGGATGACAAGAAACAGATGATTGCTGATGTTATGAATGAAAAGAAGTTGGATGTCCTGGCCCTAAGCGAAACAAAGCTGAAGGGGGTAGGAGAGTTTCAGTGGGGGGAAATAAATGGGATTAAATCTGGAGTATCTGAGAGAGTTAGAGCAAAGGAAGGGGTAGCAGTAATGTTAAATGATCAGTTATGGAAGGAGAAAAGAGAATATGAATGTGTAAATTCAAGAATTATGTGGATTAAAGTAAAGGTTGGATGCGAGAAGTGGGTCATAATAAGCGTGTATGCACCTGGAGAAGAGAGGAATGCAGAGGAGAGAGAGAGATTTTGGGAGATGTTAAGTGAATGTATAGGAGCCTTTGAACCAAGTGAGAGAGTAATTGTGGTAGGGGACTTGAATGCTAAAGTAGGAGAAACTTTTAGAGAGGGTGTGGTAGGTAAGTTTGGGGTGCCAGGTGTAAATGATAATGGGAGCCCTTTGATTGAACTTTGTATAGAAAGGGGTTTAGTTATAGGTAATACATATTTTAAGAAAAAGAGGATAAATAAGTATACACGATATGATGTAGGGCGAAATGACAGTAGTTTGTTGGATTATGTATTGGTAGATAAAAGACTGTTGAGTAGACTTCAGGATGTACATGTTTATAGAGGGGCCACAGATATATCAGATCACTTTCTAGTTGTAGCTACACTGAGAGTAAAAGGTAGATGGGATACAAGGAGAATAGAAGCATCAGGGAAGAGAGAGGTGAAGGTTTATAAACTAAAAGAGGAGGCAGTTAGGGTAAGATATAAACAGCTATTGGAGGATAGATGGGCTAATGAGAGCATAGGCAATGGGGTCGAAGAGGTATGGGGTAGGTTTAAAAATGTAGTGTTAGAGTGTTCAGCAGAAGTTTGTGGTTACAGGAAAGTGGGTGCAGGAGGGAAGAGGAGCGATTGGTGGAATGATGATGTAAAGAGAGTAGTAAGGGAGAAAAAGTTAGCATATGAGAAGTTTTTACAAAGTAGAAGTGATGCAAGGAGGGAAGAGTATATGGAGAAAAAGAGAGAGGTTAAGAGAGTGGTGAAGCAATGTAAAAAGAGAGCAAATGAGAGAGTGGGTGAGATGTTATCAACAAATTTTGTTGAAAATAAGAAAAAGTTTTGGAGTGAGATTAACAAGTTAAGAAAGCCTAGAGAACAAATTGATTTGTCAGTTAAAAATAGGAGAGGAGAGTTATTAAATGGAGAGTTAGAGGTATTGGGAAGATGGAAGGAATATTTTGAGGAATTGTTAAATGTTGATGAAGATAGGGAAGCTGTGATTTCGTGTATAGGGCAAGGAGGAATAACATCTTGTAGGAGTGAGGAAGAGCCAGTTGTGAGTGTGGGGGAAGTTCGTGAGGCAGTAGGTAAAATGAAAGGGGGTAAGGCAGCCGGGATTGATGGGATAAAGATAGAAATGTTAAAAGCAGGTGGGGATATAGTTTTGGAGTGGTTGGTGCAATTATTTAATAAATGTATGGAAGAGGGTAAGGTACCTAGGGATTGGCAGAGAGCATGCATAGTTCCTTTGTATAAAGGCAAAGGGGATAAAAGAGAGTGCAAAAATTATAGGGGGATAAGTCTGTTGA
>NC_091306.1:12059138-12124138 GCF_038502225.1 Cherax quadricarinatus | reverse complement strand
CACCACTCACAGAACGTAAGCAAAGAAAATCGAGGAAGAGAAGTCTTTTTTTTTTTGCTAGTTCATGAGAGTAATTCTGGTTCACTGAAGACTTTCGACTTTTTTTTTATATTTGTTTGGGTAGAAGAGCACATTCACGCTGTTGGATGGCTCTTGATCCAAGAAATTAAAGGTGTCTAAGCCCCTTACGGGTTTAGCGCTTCAATATGCTCAGAAGTACTCTCAGAAGTGCAGACGAGCATAATGTCCAGCGTGGAGACCTCCAGTAACAGTGTTTGAAAAGGGAAGGTCAGAAAATTCAACATCAACAATCGGAGAATTGACCGGCACAAGGAACTACCAACTACCAAACTTGTCCCGAGAAGCAGCCTTAATTAAGCGCCATGAACCACAACAACAACACTTGGAAAAGCTGAGTAAATAGGCATGCAGTGTCTGTTTTGTGTATGTTCCGCTGAGAAAGTTTGCCAGACGAATATGTAGAGGAGAACACTGGAGAATGTACAGAAGAAAGTAGGGGTTGTTGAGATGCTCAAAAACAATAATATATCACAGCGAGGGAAAGGAAACCTTAGTTCGTGAAATTAATGATACAGAAGAGAAATTTAAAAATTCCTGCCAGACCGAAGAATCGAATCACGGGAGAAGGGTAGGTGGGAGGGGGGGATAAAATGTAGTCCGGGAAGTTGCAAAAAACTCTAAGTGCGGAACTGGTCCATTATTTAAAAGTGTTTCATATACTGATGATGAAAAGGAAATGAGCGAAATCTTAAAATACTAGTATAAATCAATGTTTAGAAATCCATTGAATGAGACTAGATTGGTTGATACAGAACATTTTTGTTATTAATCCGGCGGGCCTGCAAAACCTTAAATCTAACATAAGCACTAACCCCATAATATTCGTATATGAAATAGACAACACAACCACAACGCTGCACCTGTGACGGACTCATAAAGTTCTCTTTATAATGAAGTGTAAAAAACCATTAACACGAACACTCAGCATTTTCTGAAGAAGGAGCTTAGATCTAGGTCAAATAGAAGGGAACTTCAAGAGTGCAGACTTAACTCCTCTTCACAAAAGAGACAGCAGAGAGTTAGAAAAACAATACAGGCCAGTGGCACTAACATCTCGCTCCGTCAAAATCTTTGAAAGAGTGATGAGACGTCAAATTACAATCTTTATGAGAAATCATGATCTGTAAAGTACAAACCAACATGGATTTAGAGAGGGAAGATCATGCTTGTCACAGCAGCTGAACCATTATGGCAAGATTAACAACGAGACCTTGGAAGAAAATCAAAATGCAGACGTTGTCTTCCTGAATTTTACAAAAACGTTTGACTAATGAGACCACGGAATTCACAGACTGCACAGAGCCAATACAGTATTTAAATTACTGTAGACCCCCCCTCTCTCTCTCTCTCTCTCTCTCTCTCTCTCTCTCTCTCTCTCTATCTATCTATCTATCTATCTATCTATCTATCTATCTATGTCTCTCTCTCTCTCTCTCTCTCTCTCTCTCTCTCTCTCTCCGCTACAGAGAGAGAGAGACAGACAGACAGAGAGATGTGATGCATGGAAGATAGCAGAGAGCCTGGCCCCAGACCCACACAGTGCGACAATGTACTGAGGTGAGAGATATAGGAGGAAATATAAAATAAACCCAGTGAATAGCAGGGTGGCAGAGAGCACGATAAAAGAACATTACATCAGTATCCTTGGTCCCAGACTATTCAACACTATTGGAACAAGTGTGAAAATCTTCAAGAGGAAACTCGACAAATATGTCCGCTAGGCTGTAATGGATATGTGGGCCAGGGGGCCGCCAGCAGAAACAGTCTAGTTGACCAGACAAGTCTAGACAATGTCCAGACTACGAGAGTATGAAAACTCTCGTTTACAGGTATATTACTGGTTCCCTCAATGTACAGAACCGTGAAATATATATTTGGAGTAGTTTATCACTGCTATACGGTGCTTCGAGCCCGCAGCGGGGGTCCCTTGATGCCGGGGAATGGCTTTTGATTCAAGGAAATGTAGCCACACTCCCCTTCCCAGGCTCAAACACCACTTCCTGCCATTTCCCCGCCGCTGTATGGATCTTACGGGTTTATCTGGTGTCCCTCAGTGTAATAACAACGTAGTTGGTCACTGTGTATTAGCGTCTGGTAGCCATAACTAACCCAGTCTGGTATAGCGTTTTTTCTGTGACTAGCAAATTATGTCACTCATATTAAAAGTTATTTTTTTTATTATCACACTGGCCGATTCCCACCAAGGCAGGGTGGCCCGAAAAAGAAAAACTTTCACCATCATTCGCTCCATCACTGTCTTGACAGAAGGGTGCTTTACACTGCAGTTTTTAAACTGCAACATGAACACCCCTCCTTCAGAGTGCAGGCACTGTACTTCCCATCTCCAGGACTCAAGTCCGGCCTGCCGGTTTCCCTGAATCCCTTCATAAATGGTACTTTGCTCACACTCCAACAGCACGTCAAATATTGAAAACCATTTGTCTCCATTCACTCCTATCAAACACGCTCACGCATGCCTGCTGGAAGTCCAAGCCCCTCGCACACAAAACCTCCTTTACCCCCTCCCTCCTACCTTTCCTAGGCCGACCCCTACCCCGCCTTCCTTCCACTACAGACTGATACACTCTTGAAGTCATTCTGTTTCGCTCCATTCTCTCTACATGTCCGAACCACCTCAACAACCTTTCCTCAGCCCTCTGGACAACAGTTTTGGCAATCCCGCACCTCCTCCTAACTTCCAAACTACGAATTCTCTGCATTATATTCACACCACACATTGCCCTCAGACATGACATCTCCACTGCCTCCAGCCTTCTCCTCGCTGCAACATTCATCACCCATGCTTCACACCCATATAAGAGCGTTGGTAAAACTATACTCTCATACATTCCCCTCTTTGCCTCCAAGGACAAAGTTCTTTGTCTCCACAGACTCCTAAGTGCACCGCTCATCCTTTCCCCCTCATCAATTCTATGATTCACCTCATCTTTCATAGACCCATCCGCTGACACGTCCACTCCCAAATATCTGAATACATTCACCTCCTCCATACTCTCTCCCTCCAATCTGATATCCAGTCTTTCATCACCTAATCTTTTTGTTATCCTCATAACCTTACTCTTTCCTGTATTCACTTTTAAAGTCTTGGCACTTAAACAACGAGCATGGGGATACCATCGTAAACAGTGAGTGAGGGGATACCATCGTAAACAGTGAGTGAGGGGATACCATCGTAAACAGTGAGTGAGGGGATACCATCGTAAACAGTGAGTGAGGGGATACCATCGTAAACAGTGAGTGAGGGGATACCATCGTAAACAGTGAGTGAGGGGATGCCATCGTAAACAGTGAGTGAGGGGATACCATCGTAAACAGTGAGTGAGGGGATACCATCGTTCTAAGGAACTATGATAAGGCATAAATATCCCAGTCATGTTATTTTCTGTAGTCAGGTAATTGTTTATAACCTAACCTATCCTGACCTAACCTATCCTAATCTAACATAACCTTACTAAGCTAATCTAACATAACCTAACCTATCCTAATCTAACATAACCTAACCTATCCTAATCTAACATAACCTTACTAAGCTAATCTAACATAACCCAACCTATCCTAATCTAATGTAACCTAACCTAACCTAACCTAACAACCTAACTTATCCTAGAAAAAACAATATCTCAATTTCGAAGATACACACACAGGTCAAAAATACGCCAACTAAAATTTATTGCGAGCTAAACTGTACGTTATGCTCGGATTAGAGGTGGGACCGACACACTGCACGTTATGCTCGGAGAGGTGGTCTCAGTAGTACCATACCAGTAACCAGTTACCAGTGTCAGTAGTGACTCACTACCAACCGTCTGTGTGAATCACTTGTTATACACTGTTACAGCTGACCTTAGCATGTTTTGAACCCGCTCACCTCTTACGAACCATCTCGTGGGTCAGTCAAAAGATAGGGAGCGGGGACGTAGGTATCCTTTACCCAAGCCACATTACCGAACCCAACGGGACAGTGGGACCAACACACTGTACGTTATGCTCGGAGGAGAGGTGGGACCAACACACTGCACGTTACGCTCGGAGGAGAGGTGGGACCAACACACTGCACGTTATGCTCGGAGGAGAGGTGGGACCAACACACTGCACGTTATGCTCGGAGGAGAGGTGGGACCAACACACTGTACGTTATGCTCGGAGGAGAGGTGGGACCAACACACTGCACGTTATGCTCGGAGGAGAGGTGGGACCAACACACTGCACGTTATGCTCGGAGGAGAGGTGGGACCAACACACTGCACGTTATGCTCGGAGGAGAGGTGGGACCAACACACTGCACGTTATGCTCGGAGGAGAGGTGGGACCAACACACTGTACGTTATGCTCGGAGGAGAGGTGGGACCAACACACTGTACGTTATGCTCGGAGGAGAGGTGGGACCAACACACTGTACGTTATGCTCGGAGGAGAGGTGGGACCAACACACTGCACGTTATGCTCGGAGGAGAGGTGGGACCAACACACTGCACGTTATGCTCGGAGGAGAGGTGGGACCAACACACTGTACGTTATGCTCGGAGGAGAGGTGGGACCAACACACTGTACGTTATGCTCGGAGGAGAGGTGGGACCAACACACTGCACGTTATGCTCGGAGGAGAGGTGGGACCAACACACTGCACGTTATGCTCGGAGGAGAGGTGGGACCAACACACTGCACGTTATGCTCGGAGGAGAGGTGGGACCAACACACTGCACGTTATGCTCGGAGGAGAGGTGGGACCAACACACTGTACGTTATGCTCGGAGGAGAGGTGGGACCAACACACTGTACGTTATGCTCGGAGGAGAGGTGGGACCAACACACTGTACGTTATGCTCGGAGGAGAGGTGGGACCAACACACTGCACGTTACGCTCGGAGGAGAGGTGGGACCAACACACTGCACGTTATGCTCGGAGGAGAGGTGGGACCAACACACTGCACGTTATGCTCGGAGGAGAGGTGGGACCAACACACTGCACGTTATGCTCGGAGGAGAGGTGGGACCAACACACTGCACGTTATGCTCGGAGGAGAGGTGGGACCAACACACTGCACGTTATGCTCGGAGGAGAGGTGGGACCAACACACTGCACGTTATGCTCGGAGGAGAGGTGGGACCAACACACTGCACGTTATGCTCGGAGGAGAGGTGGGACCAACACACTGCACGTTATGCTCGGAGGAGAGGTGGGACCAACACACTGCACGTTATGCTCGGAGGAGAGGTGGGACCAACACACTGTACGTTATGCTCGGAGGAGAGGTGGGACCAACACACTGTACGTTATGCTCGGAGGAGAGGTGGGACCAACACACTGTACGTTATGCTCGGAGGAGAGGTGGGACCAACACACTGCACGTTACGCTCGGAGGAGAGGTGGGACCAACACACTGCACGTTATGCTCGGAGGAGAGGTGGGACCAACACACTGCACGTTATGCTCGGAGGAGAGGTGGGACCAACACACTGCACGTTATGCTCGGAGGAGAGGTGGGACCAACACACTGCACGTTATGCTCGGAGGAGAGGTGGGACCAACACACTGCACGTTATGCTCGGAGGAGAGGTGGGACCAACACACTGCACGTTATGCTCGGAGGAGAGGTGGGACCAACACACTGCACGTTATGCTCGGAGGAGAGGTGGGACCAACACACTGCACGTTATGCTCGGAGGAGAGGTGGGACCAACACACTGCACGTTATGCTCGGAGGAGAGGTGGGACCAACACACTGCACGTTACGCTCGGAGGAGAGGTGGGACCAACACACTGCACGTTATGCTCGGAGGAGAGGTGGGACCAACACACTGCACGTTATGCTCGGAGGAGAGGTGGGACCAACACACTGCACGTTATGCTCGGAGGAGAGGTGGGACCAACACACTGCACGTTATGCTCGGAGGAGAGGTGGGACCAACACACTGCACGTTATGCTCGGAGGAGAGGTGGGACCAACACACTGCACGTTATGCTCGGAGGAGAGGTGGGACCAACACACTGCACGTTACGCTCGGAGGAGAGGTGGGACCAACACACTGCACGTTATGCTCGGAGGAGAGGTGGGACCAACACACTGCACGTTATGCTCGGAGGAGAGGTGGGACCAACACACTGCACGTTATGCTCGGAGGAGAGGTGGGACCAACACACTGCACGTTATGCTCGGAGGAGAGGTGGGACCAACACACTGCACGTTATGCTCGGAGGAGAGGTGGGACCAACACACTGCACGTTATGCTCGGAGGAGAGGTGGGACCAACACACTGCACGTTATGCTCGGAGGAGAGGTGGGACCAACACACTGCACGGCTACCTACCCGAACATCCGCTGTCTGTCTGCAAGAGCAACGATGATTCCCTCTTATAATTACACTTGATTAACCCAAACTGTGTCTTTACTGTCTACGTTTGACATCAAAAGGCCAGGCAGCGACCACAGCAATCATTGCGAGTACTGTTGTGTGTCCTGATCAACAGGAACTGCGGTCCCTCTCTTCTGTTGCTGTTTCTGTTAGCTACAGGAAAAGGTGAAACGGCTAACGGCATGGTAAACAGTCACAGACAAGAGGATGTGTGTGATCGGCTCTTCCAAACACCGAGCATGAAAGATAAGTAACTATAAACACTAGCTTATCATCAGGTAATATATATGATTTTTTATATATAAACATCAGCAGAAAGTATATATAAGTTTATACAATCAGATTATCGCCAGAAAATGTATACGAGTGGCTGATAACATCAGACTGTCGCCAGAAAATTCGTTTAAGTGATTGAAAACAACAGAATAACACCAGAAAATACCATCTTATGCAAAGTAATAACAACCGGATGTAACTCCATACAAACAATTGTTGGATAAATGGACCACGCGGGTCAACAAAAGAACGAAGGAATATAATATAATATATATATATATATATATATATATATATATATATATATATATATATATATATATATATATATATATATATATATATATATATATATATATATGTATATATATATACCAGAGGGAGAATATATCCACAGGTATGTAAATAAGACACAATGTGCGGTTTGTGGCACTGTATTGAGAGGACTCTTCGCTCACTAGGAGCTTCAAGAACTCACACGGGAACTGATAGAGTCCCCTGGTGGGCGAAAAGACTTCTGAATAAAATTCCATAAATCGCATTGTGGGTCCTGCTGACATGGGAATTTATCGTGTATATTGCAGAGGACCTTTACTGAGATGTTTCGCCCATGAAACAGGCGAAAGAAAATGGAAGAACGAGACACTAAACCACAGGAAGAATATAGACTATGATCAAATATTAAAAGAGAGAGAGAGAGAGAGAGAGAGAGAGAGAGAGAGAGAGAGAGAGAGAGAGAGAGAGAGAGAGAGAGGGAGGGAGGGAAAGAGAGAGGACCAGAAAAATGTATCAACAGTAAATAACATTTTTTACATAATAATGAAAAAGCATTTTCGGCACATATGCCCTTGTTTACCCAACAGTAAACAGAGACGAGCGAGGAAGACCTTGCAAGAACTAGAGTTTTATTATATTGTTGTTGTTGCTCTTGATCCGAGGAGTTGGAGCGAAGGCGCGATTGCCTCCCGTTTATTTCCATGGGCGCTGCATGGCCCCTACGGATTTAACACCTCCCCCCTTCTTCCCCCATGAACATAATAAAGTTAGGGGCAATGTCTTGGTTCCCTTGAAATCTATAATAAAGCTCTACATAGAGCAGAATAAAGCTCTACACTAAGCAGAGTAACACTCTATACAGGTCGTCGTCTCAGCAGTTCTGTATTCTCATCCTCAGGTAGCATGATGAGCAGGTCGTCGTCTCAGCAACGCTATGCTATCTTCTCCAGGTAGTACAAAGGAGCAGTGCAGGTCGTCGTCTCAGCAACGCTATGCTATCTTCTCCAGGTAGCACAAAGGAGCAGGGCAGGTCGTCGTCTCAGCAACGCTATGCTGTCTTCTCCAGGTAGCACAAAGGAGCAGGGCAGGTCGTCGTCTCAGCAACGCTATGCTGTCTTCTCCAGGTAGCACAAAGGAGCAGGGCAGGTCGTCGTCTCAGCAACGCTATGCTATCTTCTCCAGGTAGTACAAAGGAGCAGTGCAGGTCGTCGTCTCAGCAACGCTATGCTATCTTCTCCAGGTAGCACAAAGGAGCAGGGCAGGTCGTCGTCTCAGCAACGCTATGCTGTCTTCTCCAGGTAGCACAAAGGAGCAGGGCAGGTCGTCGTCTCAGCAACGCTATGCTATCTTCTCCAGGTAGCACAAAGGAGCAGGGCAGGTCGTCGTCTCAGCAACGCTATGCTGTCTTCTCCAGGTAGCACAAAGGAGCAGGGCAGGTCGTCGTCTCAGCAACGCTATGCTCTCTTCTCCAGGTAGCACAAAGGAGCAGGGCAGGTCGTCGTCTCAACAACGCTATGCTCTCTTCTCCAGGTAGCACAAAGGAGCAGGGCAGGTCGTCGTCTCAGCAACGCTATGCTCTCTTCTCCAGGTAGCACAAAGGAGCAGGGCAGGTCGTCGTCTCAGCAACGCTATGCTGTCTTCTCCAGGTAGCACAAAGGAGCAGGGCAGGTCGTCGTCTCAGCAACGTTATGCTATCTTCTCCAGGTAGCACAAAGGAGCAGGGCAGGTCGTCGTCTCAGCAACGCTATGCTATCTTCTCCAGGTAGCACAAAGGAGCAGGGCAGGTTGTCGTCTCAGCAACGCTATGCTATCTTCTCCAGGTAGCACAAAGGAGCAGGGCAGGTCGTCGTCTTAGCAACGCTATGCTGTCTTCTCCAGGTAGCACAAAGGAGCAGGGCAGGTCGTCGTCTCAGCAACGTTATGCTATCTTCTCCAGGTAGCACAAAGGAGCAGGGCAGGTCGTCGTCTCAGCAACGCTATGCTATCTTCTCCAGGTAGCACAAAGGAGCAGGGCAGGTTGTCGTCTCAGCAACGCTATGCTATCTTCTCCAGGTAGCACAAAGGAGCAGGGCAGGTTGTCGTCTCAGCAACGCTATGCTGTCTTCTCCAGGTAGTACGACGGTCAGGCAAGATTTATAAACTGAATTAAAATAGTAGCAACAATACCAGGTACCCTGAGGAGCGGCTTCCTGTGTTATTTGACGGGGGTAAAGTGGAGGTTTTGGAAAGAAGGCTCACCATTATGGGGTGGTAACGCATATTATCCCAGGGTAACGTATCAATAAAGGAAACAACTAGATGAATTTCGCTCGCTGCGCCGTCCGAGATAAGTATCCCTGTATCCCTAGCCTCCCCTCTACCTCAGTGATCAGAGACAGGTATCCCTGTACCATAAGCACCCTCTACCTCAGTGATCAGGGGCAGGTATTCCTGGTATCCCTGTAGCCATAGCCCCCCTACCTCAATGATCAGAGACAGGCATCCTTGTAGCCCCAGCACCCTCTACCTCAGTGATCAGGAACAGGTATCCCTGTAGCTTTAGACCCCCTCTACCTCAATGATCAGAGACAGGTATCCCTGTAGCTCTAGCAATTCTCTAAGTCAGTGATCAGAGACAAGTATCCCTGTAGCCTAAGCAAACTCTACCTCAGTGATCAGAGACAGGTATCTCTGGTATCCCTGTAACCCTAGCCCCTTCTACCTCAGTGATCATGGGCAAGTATCCCTGTAGCCTAAGCACCCTCTGCCTCAGTAATCAGGGTTAGGTATCTCTGTAGCCCTAGACCCCCCTATACTTCAGTGATCAGAGACAGGTACCACTGGTATCCCTGTAGCTCTAGCATTTTTCTACCTCAGTGATCAGAGACAGGTATCCCTGTAGCCCTAGCCCCTTCTTCCTCAGTGATCAGAGACAGGTATCCCTGTAGCCCTAGCCCCTTCTATCTCTGTGATCAGAGACAGGTATCCCTGTAGTGCTATCCCCTCTTCCTCAGTGATCAGAAACAGGTATCCCTGGTATCCCTGTAGTCCTAGCTCCCTCTACCTCAGTGACCAGAGACAGGTATCCTTGTAACCCTAGCCCCCCGCTACCTTAGTGATCAGAAAGAGTTATCCCCTTATTTCATAACTCCAACCCTCCTTTACCTCAGCGATCCATCCTAAAAGGCCGTCCAGGAGCTGAAAATCAAGACCCTGAATGATGAAGCTCATGATCCAAGGAGCTGGATGTATCTTCCCTTACCTTCGACTGACCCAGCTGGTCTTCCGTTCCTCCAGTTACTGTACGACTTATTACTTGTCTTCTATCGTAAGGTGAAGTCTAGAATCTTTCCTTAATTCATGGTATAACTTATACCATGGTATAATTCATGGTATAACTTATACCATGGTATAATTCATGGTATAACTTATACCATGGTATAATTCATGGTATAACTTATACCATGGTATAATTCATGGTATAACTTATACCATGGTATAATTCATGGTATAACTTATACCATGGTATAATTCATGGTATAACTTATACCATGGCATAATTCATGGTATAACTTATACCATGTTAAGTTATACCATGCAACATAACTGTCCTCAAAGATTTGTTAAGTTATACCATAAATTAAGGAAAGATTCTAGACTTCACCTTACGATAGAAGACAAAGTAAATACGGTAGTAATTATGGACGAAATAACATATTATTAAAAAACAGAGAAACTGACGTGATCCTTAATGATCCCCATGAACACAACAACAACAACAATAACAACAACAACAACAACAACAACAACAATAACAACAACAATAACAACAACAACAACAATAACAACAACAATAACAACAACAACAACAACAACAACAACAACAACAACAACAACAACAACAACAACAACAACAACAACAACAACAACAACAACAACAACAACAACAATAACAACAACAACAACAACAACAACAACAACAACAACAACAACAACAACAGTAACAACAATAACAACAACAACAATAACAACAACAACAACAACAACAACAACAACAGTAACAACAATAACAACAACAACAATAACAACAATAACAACAACAACAATAGCGATGAAGATTGAGACACTTAAGCAGCATATGGGAATCTTTATTCAGGAAATGTTTCGCCACACTGTGTGGCGAAACGTTTCCTGAATAAAGATTCCCATATGCTGCATAAGTGTCTCAATCTTCAACTTGTCGGTTTTTCAAACCATTCATCACAACAATAGCGATGACAACAACAAAAATTATAGTAATACCTTGAAAAGTACCAGGAATTTTAGCTCAACTCACTCAAGAAGTCTAGAACCTGTAGTTTATCATCCCCAGAAGGCTCAGGAGCTGTAGCTCAACATCATTAAGTTTCCCAGGAACTGTAATAATTCGAATACATCGTTGTTGAAGATATAAAGTTGACCAGTAGCGCCATTCTCTAGTTATCACATGGAGACCATTATGTCTCCTAGACACCATCAGCAAGTTATCACATGGAGACCATTATGTCTCCTAGACACCATCAGCAAGTTATCACATGGAGACCATTATGTCTCCTAGACACCATCAGCAAGTTATCACATGGAGACCATTATGTCTCCTAGACACCATCAACAAGTTATCACATGGAGACCATTATGTCTCCTAGACACCATCAGCAAGTTATCACATGGAGACCATTATGTCTCCTAGACACCATCAGCAAGTTATCACATGGAGACCATTATGTCTCCTAGACACCAGCAAGTTATCACATGGAGACCATTATGTCTCCTAGACACCATCAGCAAGTTATCACATGGAAACCATTATGTCTCCTAGACACCATCAGCAAGTTATCACATGGAGACCATTATGTCTCCTAGACACCATCAACAAGTTATCACATGGAGACCATTATGTCTCCTAGACACCATCAGCAAGTTATCACATGGAGACCATTATGTCTCCTAGACACCATCAGCAAGTTATCACATGGAGACCATTATGTCTCCTAGACACCATCAGCAAGTTATCACATGGAGACCATTATGTCTCCTAGACACCATCAGCAAGTTATCACATGGAGACCATTATGTCTTCTTAACACCGCGAATTTCCTTCGAGAAAAATGAGCCAATATCGAGAATATCTTAAAAAATTATGGTAAAATTGGCACCTACATCGTCCAATAATAGACAAAACTTTCCTGTAAGCAAGATACAATTATTCTAACAGTGTGAAGCCAACCACGTTGTTGCGTGTCAATCACCACCTTATTTGACGGTATAAAATTGGCGAAAAATAGCACCAACATATTACACAACCCAATAGTACTCAGTACACCCAGTACACTCAGTACACCCAGTACACTCAGTACACACAGTAACTTACATTACTGTGTGGTCCGCCCCTCCCAGGGCCAGGCAAAAGTATAATACACATTACTGTGTGGTCCGCCCCTCCCAGGGCCAGGCAAAAGTATAATACGTATGACTCTGGAAGTGTAATATACTCTTCTCTTGTAACAACGTTGTGGATGTGACTCTCCATGGAGACTGTTGTCCAGGCAGGCTGCCCCTTGTTTATTTCCTGGAAACCAATAGACCGATCTTAATGTAACACAATGTTAGGCCATAGTAAAATTAATACATGTATTTTTGTAATTAAACTTAATCTTTAATAACAAAAAAAGGCACAATACCGTGACTGGAACGATACACAAATAACCCGCACATAAAAGAGAGAAGCTTACGACGACGTTTCGGTCCGACTTGGACCATTTACAAAGTGACTTTGTAAATGGTCCAAGTCAGACCGAAACGTCGTCGTAAGCTTCTCTCTTTTATGTTAATCTTTAATATCTGTTGTAAGCTTCTGATAATAATGAACATGTCAGCAGCCACTGAGGGGAAGTGCGCAATAATTTCCAGTATAAGTCTAAGACCATTATAAGCGTCTCTTCAATTTTTCGACTTCATAGCCAGATATTTTAGTGCTTCAGAGAAATGTTATATGCTAGAAATTTTTCTAATAAAATTTGCATAATGTGGCCTATAAAGCTCACTTAAATTTTAAGCCTTCCTGTAAGTTAAACAAACCAGTGATAAAAGTTATGGAAGGGAATCTAGTGACTCAAGTTACTCGTGAACAGACACTGAGATATATTTGAGAGAAAACGTATCGCTCGTGAGACCTCGATCACTTCTAACATACAAAGAGTTAATAGTAATTTGTATATATTAGCAAATATAAGATGTGAGGAGCGGGTAATGACGTTATAAAAGTTATATAGTTTGAGGTCACCTGTGAGGTCACCTGTGAGGTCACCTGTGAGGTCACCTGTGAGGTCACCTGTGAGGTCACCTGTGAGGTCACCTGTGAGGTCACCTGTAAGTCACCTGTGAGGTCACATGTGAGGTCACCTGTAAGTCACCTGTGAGGTCACCTGTGAGGTCACCTGTGAGATCACCTGTGAGGTCACCTGTAAGTCACCTGTGAGGTGTGTGGGGCTTAACATGGTCTAGTATCAGGTCGATGAAATATCTTCCAACTTTTCAGTGCATAGTGTCGGTGACGGTGACGGTGACGGTGACGGTGACGGTGTCGGTGACGGTTATGGACTCACTCATTTTCAGCGTCTAAAGTTATGTATTGTGATGAAGAGTTATGTCTCTTCATCTGACGCAGTCGTCCATGTAACGTCGTCCCTGGTACAAGTCATCCCTGACACAGTCGTCCCTGACACAGTCGTCCCGACGCAGTCGCCCCTGTAACAAGTCGTTCCTGACATAAGTCGTCCCTGACACAGTCGTCCCTGACACAGTCGTCCTTGACGCAGTCTCCTCTGTAACAAGTCGTTCCTGACATAAGTCGTCCCTGGCACAGTCGTCCCTGACACAGTCGTCCCTGACAAAGTCGTCTCTGACACAGTCGTCCCTGACACAGTCGTCCCTGACACAGTCGTCCCTGACACAGTCGTCCCTGACAGTCGTATTTATACTCAAGCGGATACATATTATTTTTTTGGCGCTGTGAAAGTTAGAGGTGTAAGATTGCTGTTTAGTGCGGTGCATGATGAAGGATGTAACCACGATGGCCACGTTAATGGTGCTTCTAGCCAGCGCCTGGCGGGTGCTCCTGACAAGACTGCATGGGAGAACTAAGAGCTACTTGGTGATACGTTCCGCGGTCGATTTTGTTGAGGATACCTTGAACCCTTGAGCATGCAACCCTGAGGAACAAAAAAGGGAAAATGGAAACTTTTGGAGGCTTGTGTTATACAGGGACACGTGAGGCGTGTGTTACATAGGTGCACGCCTCTTCAGAAAAAGAAGGGCTTGAGGCGTGGAAAGCTCTCAGAAATATAATACCTCGGTCACCTCTTCTGGTATGGTGTGGTAGTGTTAACAGAAGTGCGTAAGATCGTCCTTGTTGATGGTTTTTCTTTATGTTTTGAGGGAAAGTGTCGGGAGATCTCTATTGGAGGGTGTCAAGGAGAGAGTCTACCATAATAAAAAACTTGCAATCAAGTCATTATACCTCAGTATTTCCCACTATACGTTATTCTTAACCCTTATAATAATAATAATAATAATAATAATAATAATCTTCATTACTACAAGTCCATGTACAAGGTATACAGTCGTAGCTGACATCACTGACATACTACTATATAGAAATCCGCTTGTTATGCTGAGCATTTCGGGCAAATTAGTCAATTTTGTCCCCAGAATGCAACCCACACTAGGTGACTAACACCCAGGTGCCTATTTTACCGATAGGTGAACATTACCAGCAGGTGTCTTAAGGAAACACGTCTTAATGTTTCCAGCCGTGCCGAGGATTGAACCACAGACCTCAGTATGTGAGCTGAGTGAGCTACCAATTGAGCTACGAGACACCGTCTTAGAAGAGATCAACATCTTCTAGTGTTTGCTGATTTGTCTTTATAAACCACTTGTGGGTACTGCAAAGGTTTATAAACCACTTGTGGGTACTGCCAAGGTTTATAAACCACTTGTGGGTACTGCCAAGGTTTATAAACCACTTGTGGGTACTGCCAAGGTTTATAAACCACTTGTGGGTACTGCCAAGGTTTATAAACCACTTGTGGGTACTGCCAAGGTTTATAAACCACTGTGGGTACTGCCAATGTTTATAAACCACTTGTGGGTACTGCCAAGGTTTATAAACCACTGTGGGTACTGCCAAGGTTTATAAACCACTTGTGGGTACTGCCAAGGTTTATAAACCACTTGTGGGTACTGCCAAGGTTTATAAAGCACTTGTGGGTACTGCCAAGGTTTATAAACCACTTGTGGGTACTGCCAAGGTTTATAAACCACTTGTGGGTACTGCCAAGGTTTATAAACCACTTGTGGGTACTGCCAAGGTTTATAAACCACTTGTGGGTACTGCCAAGGTTTATAAACCACTTGTGGGTACTGCCAAGGTTTATAAACCACTTGTGGGTACTGCCAAGGTTTATAAGCCAATTGTGGGTACTGCCAAGGTTTATAAACCACTTATGGGCACTGCCAAGGTTTATAAACCACTTATGGGTACTGCCAAGGTTTATAAACCACTTATGGGCACTGCCAAGGTTTATAAACCACTTGTGGGTACTGCCAAGGTTTATAAACCACTTGTGGGTACTGCCAAGGTTTATAAACCACTTGTGGGTACTGCCAAGGTTTATAATCCACTTGTGGGTACTGCCAAGGTTTATAAACCACTTGTGGGTACTGCCAAGGTTTATAAATCACTTATGGGCACTGCCAAGGTTTATAAACCACTTGTGGGTACTGCCAAGGTTTATAAACCACTTGTGGGTACTGCCAAGGTTTATAAACCACTTGTGGGTACTGCCAAGGTTTATAATCCACTTGTGGGTACTGCCAAGGTTTATAAACCACTTGTGGGTACTGCCAAGGTTTATAAATCACTTATGGGCACTGCCAAGGTTTATAAACCACTTGTGGGTACTGCCAAGGTTTATAAACCAAGATTTCAAACAGATGCCATGTCTTTTAACTTTATTACAATCTACAAAATTTGCACCAACACAGCCTAGCTTTTAGGGTATCATAAAATGCATTAAAGATTTGAAGCCGATCAGGAGAGGCATTCTCCAGTAACTGAAGGGAAATCAATATCACACTCACAATTTGGCTAATAAAACCGGCACATTGGAGGCACTCAGCTGAATAACAACATCAACCTGGGTCCAGCACAGTACACGGGCACTTGAAAAATTGGTAATCGACTAGGAGAGGCATTTTAGGCTTACTCACGGAATCCAACTAATGGAGGAAATACTGACAGAATATTAGGTAGAAGGACAAAGATGCAACTAATGTGACATACTGTGGCAACGTTTCGCTCTCCAGGAACTTTGTCAAGCCGTTACAAACAATACAGTGACACAGAGGCTATGTGTAAGTATAGACTGAGATGCAAAGCATAATATAATTATGGTAGTAGTAGTGGTACTTGTAGTAGTAGTGGTACTTATAGTAGTAGTGGTACTTGTGGTAGTAGTAGTGGTACTTGTAGTAGTAGTGGTACTTGTGGTAGTAGTAGTGGTACTTGTGGCATGCAGTGCACTGTGGCAGTCGTAGTGGCAATTTGCAATAGCAGTGGCAACTTGTTGCAGTAGGTAGGTGGCATTCTTGCAGCAGCAGTGGCACCTGTGGCTGCAGTAGTGGCACTTGTAGTAGTAGTGGCAATGTTTGGCAGTAGCAGTGGCACTTAGGTAGCAGTAGTGGCAACAACCATGGTGGCGAGCAGTGGCACCCAGTAGCAGCAGTGGCACTTGTGGCAATAGCACCTGGCACTCAGGAGCAGTAGTGGCACCTTGTGGCAGCAGCAGGTACCTGGCAAGTAGCAGTGGCACCCTGAGGCAATAGCAGTGGTCCTTGCAGCAGCAGTGGCACCTGTGGCAGCAGTAGCAGCACTGTGGCAGCAGCAGGTGGCACCTGTGGCAGCAGCAGAAGGCAATTCCTGTGGCAGCAGCAGTAGCACCTGTGGCAGCAGCAGTGGTGCTGCTGGCAGCAGTAGCAGCACCTGTGGCAGTCGCAATGGCATAACTGTAGGCAGCAGTGCAGCAGTGGCACCTGTGGCAGTGGCACTGTGGCAGGCAGCAGTGGCACCTGGTGGCAGCAGCAGCAGCACCTGGTGCATTAGCAGAGGCACTTGTCGCCAGCAGCAGCAGTAGCACCTGTGGCAGCAGTAGTGGCAAGCGGTGCAGCAGTGCAGCACCTGGTGGCACCCAGCAGCAGAGGCAACCTTTGTCGCAGCAGCAGCAGCAGCACCTGTAGGCAGTAGTGGCAGGCCAGGTAAGTAGGCAGCAGCAGAGGAGTAGCACCTGTGGCAGCAGAGTAGCACAATGCAGTGCCAGTGGCACTTGTGGCAATGCCAAGGTGGCACTTGGCCGTAGCAGCAGTAGTGGCACTTGTGGCAGCAGTAGGCACCTGTGCCTTAGCAGCAGCAGTGGCACCTGTGGCAGCAGTAGTGGCACTGTGGCAGCAGCAGCAGCACCTGTGGCAGCAGTGGCACCTGTGGCAGCAGTCAAAGTGGCACTGCAGGTAGCAGTAAGGCACTTCCCGGTAGTCGCACCTGGCACTGTAGCAGCAGTGGCACTGTGGCAGCAGCAGTAGTGGCACTTGTGGCAGCAGTAGGGCACCTTGTGGCAGCAGCAGTGGCACTTGTGGCAGTAGCAGTGGCACTTGTAGTAGCAGTGGCACTGTATCGCCAGTAGCAGTAGCACTTGTGGCAGTAGTAGTGGCAATTTGTGGTAGCAGTAGCAGGCACTTGTGGTAGTCGCAGTGGCACCTTGTGTTAGAGCAGCAATGGCTAATTCTTGGAGGCAGTAGTAGCAGTAGCAGTGGCATTTGTGTTATCGTAGTGGCATGTAGCAGTAGTGGCATTTGTGCCTAGTCGTGGCACCCAGTGGCAACTTGCAATTTGCAGTAGTAGTAGTGGTAACTTGTAGTAGTCGAGTGGCACTTGCAAGTAGGCAGTAGTAAGGCATCCCTGGCAGCAGTCAGTGGCACCCTTATGGCAGCAGTAGCAGCAGTACCTGTGGCAGTAGCAGTGGCACTCCGGTAGCAGCAGCAGCACTGTGGCAGTTGTAGCACTGTGGCAGCAGCATTAATACACCTTGGAGGTAGCAGCAGTGGCAGCTGTGCATTAGTAGCAGCACGGTGGTAGGCAGTAGCAGTACAGCACCCCTATGGCAGCAGCAACTAGCACTTGGTAGCAGCAGTGGACAACTGTGATAGCAGTGGCACCTTGTGGTAGCAGTAGCAGCAGTAGCAGTAATGGCAGCAGCAGCACTCTGTTCCAGCAGCAGCAGACTGTGGCAGGCCCGCAGCAGCAGCAGCACCCTGGCAGCAGTAGTGGCACCCTGTGGCAGCAGCAGTGACGCCTGTGCAGCAGCAGCAGTAGCACTGTGGAAGCAGCTGCCAGCACCTGTGGCAATAGCAGTGGCACCTGTGGCAGAGCAGTGGACTCAGGCCCAGCAGTAGCAGCAGCACCTGTGGCAGCAGCAGCACCTGCAGCAGCAGTGCATTAGCACCCTGGTGGCAGAACAGTCCAGCCAGCACCTGAATCGCAGCAGCAGTGGCACCCTGTGGCAGCAGCAGTGGTACCTGTGGCAGCAGCAGCAGCAGCAGCACCTTGTGGCAGCAGCAGCAGCACCCTGTGGCAGCAGCAGCAGCAGCTGTGCAGCCAGGTCGAAGCACCTGCAGTAGCAGCAGCAGCAGCACCTGGTGGCAGCAGCAGCAGTAGCACCCCTGCAGGCAGCAGCAGCAACTGCACCTGGTGGGAGAGCAGCAGCTGCACCTGGTGGGAGAGCAGCAGCACCTGCATGCAGGCAGCAGCAGTGCAGCACCTGGGTGGCGGTGGCAGTAGCAGCAGCACCTCGCAGCAGCAGTGGCACTCCTGGTGGCAGCAGCAGTGGCAGCGCGTGGCAGTAGCAGTAGCAGGCCCAGGGTGCAGCAGCAGCAATGGCAGCTGCTGCAGCAACTGTCTGGCAGCAGCAGCAGCAGCAGCACCCTGTGGCAGCATGTAGCAGCACCTGTGGCAGGCAGCAGTGAGCACCGGTGTGACAGCAGCAGCAGTGCATCTCCGCGGCAGTAGTGCAGCAGCACCTGGTGGCAGCAGCAGCAGTAGCACCTGCAGGCAGCAGCAGCAGCACCTGTGGCGGCAGCAGTAGCAGTAGCACCTGGTGGTAAGTGGCAGCAGTGCAGCACTGTGGCAGCAGCAGCAGCACCCTGCCCAGGCAGCAGCTGCAGCACCTGTCAGGCAGCAGCAGCAGCACCCAGTGGTGGCAGCAGCAGCAGCACCTGTGGCAGCAGTCAGCAGCACCTGAGGCAGCAGCAGCACTTTGTAGCAGCAGGCACCTGTCGCAGCAGCAGTGGCACCTGTGGCAGCAGCAGCAGCAGCCACCTGGCAGCAGCAGTAGCAGCAGCAGCAGGCTTGGGTGGCAGCAGCGGTGCAGTGGCACCGGTGGCAGGCTGCAGCAGCAGCAGTAGCAGCAGCAGCACCTTGCAGTAGGCAGCAGTAGGCACCTGTGGCAGCAGGCAGTGCACTTGCAGTAGCATTACAGCGCTTGTGGTAGCAGCTGCAGCACCTTGTGGCAGTAGCTGCCAGTCACCTTGTGGCAGTACAGCACTTGTGGCAGTAGAGGCTTAATCTTTGTGGTAGTCGACTGTAGGCAGTAGCTGGCAGCACTGGTGGCAGTCGTTAATTGTAATTGGTAGGCAGTGGATAGTACCTGTGGCAGCAGTGTAGCAACTTTGTGGCAGTAGCTGTAGCAATGGTGGCAGTAGCTGCAGCACCTCTGTCAGTAGCTGCAGCACTTCTGGCAGCAGCTGCAGTACTTGGTTGTAGTAGCTTGCAACACCCCTGAGTAGTAGTGCAGCACCTTGTAGGTCAGTCGCTGCAGCAATTCCTGGCAGTGAGTTATAGCACTCTGTGGCAGTAGCTTGCAGCACTTGTAGTAGCAGCTAGTACTTGTAAGGCAGTGCTGCAGCAACTTTGTGGTAGTAGTTGTAGTACTTGTGGTAGTAGTAGTGGTGGTAGTAGTTGTAGTACTTGTGGTAGTAGTAGTGGTGGTAGTAGTTGTAGTACTTGTGGTAGTAGTAGTGGTGGTAGCAGGTATATGATGGCGGGTTTATTGTTTTGAGGAGAAATGTTACTAATACTTGAGAGAAGATGAAGCTACCTTATTTTGTTTGTGTTAGAAATAGTGATTAATGATGATTCCAGACATGTACGTTCATGGAAATTGGGTCTTTAATCACTAGGCGGACATCATTTAATTTCTTCAGGTGGTTGGCGGAATTCCGGTATTGAACACAGGCATTGTTCAAGTTACCGTTTCTCCATATATTAATGTGTTCATTGAGACGTGTTGAGAGATGTCTTGTTGTTTCACCTACGTATATTCCGTCAGCGTCCACGGGGGATATTATCAACCCCTGCGTCGTATGGTTTGTTTGCAATCGTGCCATTACGATTTCATGAGTTTTTGATCAGTTCAGTGTTCTTCAATTTCGTTCTAGTCAGATCTTTTATGGAAGTACGGGTTGCGATGACGACTCTAGTGTTAGCTTGAGCCAGTACTTTAGAGACGTTCAATGCATCCTGGCTGTAGGATGTATTATCAGTTAGAAGCGGTGTTAGTGCGTTTAGAACTGATGATCTGAAGGGCTCTTTCCTTGTAGTCTATGATGAAAAGGGAAGGAAAATGTAGCTCGGTGAAGGTTTGGTGAATGTATGTACACTTATAGTCAAGAAACTCTAGACTACAAATTGGTGATGCTCTTAGGAAAAATCCGATGATGATGTCTGTTTTGGTGTTAGTATTTTGACTGAACTAGAAGTGTGTGAGATCATTTTTATTTGTTGGTTTCCTGTAAACTTGAAACCTTAGTGTTATCTACCCTGTGAAGGAGGACGTCTAGAAATGGAAACTTGCCACTGGACTCTTCAAGTGTAAACTGGATAGCCAGTTCATCTGCTTTGAACCTTGGCTGAAGATTCTGCACATCAAAATCTTTGGTAGTTATTATGAGGACGTCGTCCACATAACGTAACTAAGTGACGCTGGTGGGGATGATGCTGGAGAAGCGTTCAGCTTCCAGGTGTTCCATATACAAGTTAGTTAAGACGGCGCTGATGGGGACACCATTCCTATACCATAGGTTTGTTAGTAGAGCCTCTTGTTGAAATCATATATTTTATGGTCAATAAAATCATACCATTTTAAAAGTAAACTTGTCAAATTAGCATCTACACACTCTAATGACAATCCCAACCTGTTAAGGAGGATACACTAGTGCTGGAGGTTTGAAGCCAGTCGCAAGAGCATTTCTCAAGTTGCTACAGAGAAAATAAAAATAACCATTAGTTTATGTAAAATTGAGCAGAGGGAACCCACGCAGGCCAATAGTTGAATGATTCTTTCTTTAGTTAAAGTAGACCAGCGTTGAAAGTTTAAAGCCGATCGGATGAAACATTCTCAAGTTATAAACGAAAAACTTGGAGGAAGACAAATCAAATTCAGGCAACTATGTACTTATTAGGTACGTGACCTCAGGATGATCTCTTCTGAGTAATAACACGGGTCGCCTGGAGGATGGAACAGGGCTCACATTTACAACATTCATTCAACAGCCCATCCTGGAAGGTTGTTCACTTCATCTGTGGTTCTTCTCGGTCGGCTACTGAAAACATTCCATCAGATATATTGTAGGATGAGCAAGACCCAGTGTTCAGTGTTCAGTGTTCAGTGTTCAGGTGAATGTGCTAGTTTAAACATTCTCAGTTAAGCAGGAAGGGTTGGATACGTTCAATTTGACGAATAGAATTGGACGAGTTCAGTTGGACGGGTTGGACTGGACGTGTTCGTTTGGACGCGTCCAGTTAGGCGGGTTGGGTTGGGCGCATCCTCTTAGGCGAGTTTTATTAGGCATGTTATGACTGACGTGTTCGGTTGAACGCGTTCCGCTTGTAGCATTTAATTGGACGGGTTAGGGGGTGTCAGTTTTCAAAATGCCATCACGAAATCCCGCCTGTTTCTGGCTTCAAAATGCAGTCGACTTTTACAATAATACTGATATAATACAAATAGAATTTTAAATATATTTTAAAGCGTTCCATGATGACCTGAAACGTCGTCCGGTTTCCATCTTCACTTTCCTAGTTCATCAGGAATTATCCCAACAATGGTATTATGACTTTTCTTCATTAACGACCATAAATTGTAATGTCTTGTCTGAATGGAGCACTGACACGCGAGAACACCCTTAACCAGCACACACACACAGCGTGGCAGTATATAATGAAGGCAGTACCTGGAGCAGACCAGTCAGGTGGTGGGCAGCGTGGCCGGGGAAACAAGGTGCTCACTACAAGGGAAGTATCACACTAGTTTAAGACGTGGAGAATGAGTACAATAACAGGGATCCAGGTGGAAGGGGACACACCTGCCAATCTTCACCTCTACCTTGCTGCCTGCCCTACCATCACACACCAATATACGACACTACATTCCCCCGGGAGTGTGTATTAACTCGTCGTCCTGGACAGATCCCTTGCGATTTACACCCTGAGCGTTTTGTCTGTGTGGGGCTTCATGTCTGGTGATGATATGATCGTGTTCCTTTCAATGAGGAAGTGGGGATGGGAGGTGGGGGGATGATTTGATGTTCGTCAAGGGCTTTTGCTCCAAGGAATAGGAGGTGCCCTTGCATTCCTTAGATTAAACATGATTACCTCACGTTTCCCCAGGGGCGCTGTATAACTCTTAAGGATTTACCGCTTCCCAATAAATATATAATTAGTTACAAATTTTAAATTATATTCAAACAAATAAACATATCAACACTGGTCAGTAGCAGACACAACACTGGTCAGTAGCAGACACAACACTGGTCAGTAGCAGACACAACACTGGTCAGTAGCAGACACAACACTGGCCAGTAGCAGACACAACACTGGTCAGTAGCAGACACAACACTGGTCAGTAGCAGACACAACACTGGTCAGTAGCAGACACAACACTGGTCAGTAGCAGACACAACACTGGTCAGTAGCAGACACAACACTGGCCAGTAGCAGACACAACACTGGTCAGTAGCAGACACAACACTGGTCAGTAGCAGACACAACACTGGCCAGTAGCAGACACAACACTGGTCAGTAGCAGACACAACACTGGTCAGTAGCAGACACAACACTGATCAGTAGCAGACACAACACTGGTCAGTAGCAGACACAACACTGATCAGTAGCAGACACAACACTGGTCAGTAGCAGACACAACACTGGTCAGTAGCAGACACAACACTGATCAGTAGCAGACACAACACTGGTCAGTAGCAGACACAACACTGATCAGTAGCAGACACAACACTGGTCAGTAGCAGACACAACACTGGTCAGTAGCAGACACAACACTGGTCAGTAGCAGACACAACACTGGCCAGTAGCAGACACAACACTGGTCAGTAGCAGACACAACACTGGTCAGTAGCAGACACAACACTGGTCAGTAGCAGACACAACACTGGCCAGTAGCAGACACAACACTGGCCAGTAGCAGACACAACACTGGTCAGTAGCAGACACAACACTGGTCAGTAGCAGACACAACACTGGCCAGTAGCAGACACAACACTGGTCAGTAGCAGACACAACACTGGTCAGTAGCAGACACAACACTGGTCAGTAGCAGACACAACACTGGCCAGTAGCAGACACAACACTGGTCAGTAGCAGACACAACACTGGTCAGTAGCAGACACAACACTGGCCAGTAGCAGACACAACACTGGCCAGTAGTAAGCACAACACTGGCTAGTAGCAGACACAACACTGGCCAGTAGCAGACACAACACTGGCCAGAAGCAGACACAACACTGGCCAGTAACAGACACAACACTGGCCAGTAGCAGACACAACACTGTCCAGTAGCAGGCACAACACTGGTCAGTAGCAGACACAACACTGGCCAGTAGCAGACACAACACTGTCCAGTAGCAGACACAACACTGGCTACTAGCAGACACAACACTGGCCACTAGCAGACGCAACACTGGCCACTAGCAGACACAACACTGGCCAGTAAGAGACACAACACTGGTCAGTAGCAGACAGAACACGGCCAGTAGCAGACACAACACTGGTCAGTAGCAGACACAACACTGGCCAGTAGCAGACACAACACTGGCCAGTAGCAGACACAACACTGTCCAGTAGCAGACACAAAACTGGCCACTAGCAGACACAACACTGGCCACTAGCAGACGCAACACTGGCCACTAGCAGACACAACACTGGCCAGTAGCAGACACAACACTGGCTAGTAGCAGACACAACACTGGTCAGTAGCAGACAGAACACGGTCAGTAGCAGACACAACACTGGTCAGTAGCAGACACAACACTGGCCAGTAGCAGACACAACACTGGCCAGTAGCAGACACAACACTGTCCAGTAGCAGACACAAAACTGGCCACTAGCAGACACAACACTGGCCACTAGCAGACGCAACACTGGCCACTAGCAGACACAACACTGGCCAGTAGCAGACACAACACTGGCTAGTAGCAGACACAACACTGGTCAGTAGCAGACAGAACACGGTCAGTAGCAGACACAACACTGGTCAGTAGCAGACACAACACTGGCCAGTAGCAAGCACAACACTGGCCAGTAGCAGACACAACACTGGTCAGTAGCAGACACAACACTGGCCAGTAGCAGACACAACACTGGCCAGTAGTAAGCACAACACTGGCTAGTAGCAGACACAACACTGGCCAGTAGCAGACACAACACTGGCCAGAAGCAGACACAACACTGGCCAGTAACAAACACAACACTGGCCAGTAGCAGACACAACACTGTCCAGTAGCAGGCACAACACTGGTCAGTAGCAGACACAACACTGGCCAGTAGCAGACACAACACTGTCCAGTAGCAGACACAACACTGGCTACTAGCAGACACAACACTGGCCACTAGCAGACGCAACACTGGCCACTAGCAGACACAACACTGGCCAGTAGCAGACACAACACTGGCTAGTAGCAGACACAACACTGGTCAGTAGCAGACAGAACACGGTCAGTAGCAGACACAACACTGGTCAGTAGCAGACACAACACTGGCCAGTAGCAAGCACAACACTGGCCAGTAGCAGACACAACACTGGCCAGTAGCAGACACAACACTGGCCAGTAGCAGACACAACACTGGCCAGTAGCAAGCACAACACTGGCCAGAAGCAGACACAACACTGGCCAGTAACAAACACAACACTGGCCAGTAGCAGACACAACACTGTCCAGTAGCAGGCACAACACTGGTCAGTAGCAGACACAACACTGGCCAGTAGCAGACACAACACTGTCCAGTAGCAGACGCAACACTGGCCACTAGCAGACACAACACTGGCCAGTAGCAGACACAACACTGGCTAGTAGCAGACACAACACTGGTCAGTAGCAGACAGAACACGGTCAGTAGCAGACACAACACTGGTCAGTAGCAGACACAACACTGGCCAGTAGCAAGCACAACACTGGCCAGTAGCAGACACAACACTGGCCAGTAGCAGACACAACACTGGCCAGTAGCAAGCACAACACTGGCCAGTAGCAGACACAACACTGGTCAGTAGCAAGCACAACACTGGCCAGTAACAGACACAACACTGGCCAGTAGCAGACACAACACTTGCCAGTAGCAGACACAACACTGGCCAGTAGCAGACACAACACTGGCCAGTAGCAGACACAACACTGGCCAGTAGTAGACACAACACTGGTCAGTAGCAAGCACAACACTGGCAAGTAACAGACACAACACTGGTCAGTAGCAGACACAACACTGGTCAGTAACAGACACAACACTGGCCAGTAACAGACACAACACTGACCAGTAACAGAGATGAACCCACAGGCAGACATCGCAACAGAAGCTGCCGTAGAGTTCTGGTTCGCTGAGTGTGACCTCGACACACACTACTCATATTGTTGTCTACATGTTGGTTCCTCTGTGTCAAAAAATTACATCATCAACATTAATTCACTTCTAATCAACTTGAATTCCTAGTAAATCCGAGAGTCAAATTCTTCCATTATACTTTAAACAGCAGGTGTAGGGAAAGGTTCAAAGAAGGTTGAAGATGACATCGACTGTGTGTATGTATACTGTGGAAGAGTATACTAACTCTTGCTCTTCAAGGAGGAGGAGGAGAAGATGCCTGACACCAAGAAGAGCTTTTGATTCAAGAAACTGTAGCTACCATCCTCTTTATTGGATTAAACGTGATTGTTTGCCATTCCCCATGCGATGGAAAATGTAATCAAATATCAGTGCTTTCCCACTGAGAAGGAGGCCATGTTGACGAGGGAGGGTTGGAGTGCGTGCAGGTATGCTGTGGTATGTTTAGTGAGTTCTCAAGTTGGTGATTAGTCAAACACTGATACCTTAACACTAGGAGGTGGAACGAGAGGCAACTGGTTGCTGCAACACCAGGATGCGGGACGAGAGGCAACCGGTTGCTGCAACACCAGGAGGTGGGACGAGAGGCAACTGGTTGCTGTAACACCAGGATGCGGGACGAGAGGCAACCGGTTGCTGCAACACCAGGAGGTGGAACGAGAGGCAACCGGTTGCTGCTACACCAGGTTACGGGACGAGAGGCAACCGGTTGCTGCAACACCAGGAGGTGGGACGAGAGGCAACTGGTTGCTGCAACACCAGGATGCGGGACGAGAGGCAACCGGTTGCTGCAACACCAGGAGGTGGAACGAGAGGCAACCGGTTGCTGCAACACCAGGAGGTGGAACGAGAGGCAACCGGTTGCTGCAACACCAGGAGGTGGGACGAGAGGCAACCGGTTGCTGCAACACCAGGATGCGGGACGAGAGGCAACCGGTTGCTGCAACACCAGGAGGTGGAACGAGAGGCAACCGGTTGCTGCAACACCAGGATGCGGGACGAGAGGCAACCGGTTGCTGCAACACCAGGAGGTGGGACGAGAGGCAACTGGTTGCTGCAACACCAGGAGGTGGGGTGAAAGGCGATCAGTTACTGCAACAGCACTCTGCAACACTAACAAAGGCAAACATTATCTCGTGCTCGGGCAACAGGAAACAGTGACATTAATTGAACGTTACCTGTTGGTCTAGCAACAGGAAACGGCAGCATTAAAAATTTCCTGGTGGTCCACCAATAGAAAACAGTGACATTAAACGTTACTTGGTGGTCCACCAACAAAGAACAGTGATATTAAACGTTAGTTGGTGGTTCAATAACGGTTCACCAATAGTTCACAAGCGTTGAAAATCTGAAGAAGATCGGACGAAGCGTTCTCAGATTATACAGAAAACCACGTACCTGGTACATGATCGGCTCTGCATTAAAGCCGTGCAAAAATATGATATTTAACAGCTCAGTAAACTCGTGCAACAACAACAAAAAATTAGCCATTAAAATCGAGTTTTCAATATTTCTTAGGTTTGTTTTCTTCTGTTATATTTCATCTCATATTGCTTGCAGAGTGAAGGGAATTTACATACATCCTATAAGCTACCAGACAAGACAAGCTGAGAGGTTGGCACCTAGACTTATTACAGTCATTCTTTCTACTCAGTCATTAGATCGAAGGTAGAATACAGACAAGTTAATGATTAAGACACGTGAGCGACACCTGGATAACTTTACTGGGAGACGTTTCGCCCACGCGGCAGGCTTGATCAGTCTAATACAGAGGATGTATGTATAATGTTCGCCAAGACCGTAGTCCTGGCACGGGTCTCAATCTTGCGATGACCCGTCTCTGGCTCCCGAGGGAGAAAGGTTTCTGCAATGATGCAACGTATGCTGCTCAAGCATAATACAGAGGATTGAGGACGAAGGTTCATATATTGCTGCCAGTTGAAGAAGAGGTGAGGTACAGCAGTTGATGACATGGTCACATGTAGGCGGGGCCCACTAGTCGAAGAAAGTCAGGCCCAAGAGTCGAGCCAGAGACATCAGTGGAGTTGTAGATATATTGAGAAGCAGCAGTTGAAGACGTGGTCTCACGGGGGCGGGGTTCACCATCGCTGAAAGTTTGAAACTGACCAGAAGAAGCATTTTCTAGTTATTATGTTAGTAAATGATCAAATTTTCATTTGCAGAGTCTAAGCTTATTGGGTACCATTCTGTTCATAAGATTCATCAGTCATTAAGGTTTGAAATCTTTCAGAGGAAAGATACCTAAGTTATCTTACAGTAAATAATTCTATTTTAATTATTTGTTTCCAGTTTGCCACCTACAATCGTAATGAGGTATTTATTCAGACGTAAATTAATCACAAAAATACATAAATATTACCTTCCATTTAGAGCAATGTATGCTTGTAATAACAACATAAGTTTAATGGGATATGCATTATTTACAGTGGGCAAAGTCGGTTTTTTTTTCCAAAATGGTTGATAACATACCACTGTGGATAAAATACTTTCATATTTCTTGAACATTTCTGAGTGAGTTGTCTTTGAATTCATTAATGTGATTATATTCTAGCACATAATGACACAAGGTGTGACAGTAGTCCATCTGGCAAAGTTTACATTTAGTTTGGTCTACATCTGGTGGTGGTGATTTAATCTCCCAGAGATACTCTTGTGGACTCTTTTAATGAATGACATAGGATGGAATTAATACATGTTTCTGCTCTGCTGCGGGTCTCAGATTCCTTGGAACTAGACTCTCACACCTGGCTATCCACTGGAGTGACTGAGCCAAGACTGAGGGAGACGCTGTGAGCCAGGATTGGGTCTCGGTATATCTGCAATTACGCTGACAGTATAACAGTTGAAAGGTGTACATATGTGACTGTACATAGTGGTGTACTTACATTATTGACAATACTGGTAACCCATCCGGAGCCGGGCGATAGTGACATCCAAGAGTCAACATATTTTGTTGGATGCAACACAGACGTGTAGCTCCTCCTGTATAATAGAATGATGACAGATGGACTGATTGGTGTTAATCTCCCCCAGTTACAAGCCAATGAAGCTCAGTTGAGGCCTCTTTTTTCGAGGTCTGGTCACAGACCGGGCTGCGGGGGAGTTGACCCCCTGAAAGCCTCTCCAGGTATACTCCAGATATACACATTTCCATTAACTATCCTAATGTCTAATGAAGCAGGCCATAGTGTTGGAAGTTTAAAGCCGATCGGCGGTGGCTTTCTTAAGTTATCGAAGACAAACCCATATATGGCAATGATTTGTAATAAATTGTCCAGATGTCACGAGCACATGCCAATAGTTGCATGAACTTGTCCCTTCTTATAATACACTAGCGTTGAAAGTTTGAAGCTGATCGGAAGAGGCGTTCTCAAGTTATAAACGAAAACATATGTGGAAGGAAAAAATATCAGGCAGTTACTTAAAGTAAACTTTAGTGAGTGTTAATTACCAGCCTGACCAGACCCCAGGATGACCTTATATTAGTGGAGTCTTAATTAAATTATAACCAAGACGGGAGAGGGGTGGGTAATGGGGGATAATGACAGAGAGAGAGAGAGAGAGAGAGAGAGAGAGAGAGAGAGAGAGAGAGAGAGAGAGAGAGAGAGAGAGAGAGAGAGAGAGAGAGAGAGAGAGAGAGAGAGAGAGAGAAATGGGAGTTCAGTGCCTCCCTCACGGAGTTCCTGGAATTCCAGTGGCAAACTGACGGAAAATTAATCCAACACAAAATTAATAAATATGAAGAGACAGCCAATAAATTGTTTTTTTTTCACAACAGATAAACATTGTTTATTTGTCTGTTTGAAGGTGAAGGAACGAAGCCTTTTTCTGTGGCGTCCCATATCTAATATTTATACTAAGTATGAATGAATAATTTGTTCACTAAATCACACACGATATATATATATACTTCACATACACAAGGTCTGGTTATAGACCGGGCTGCGGGGGCGTTGACCCCTGAAACACTCTTTAAGTATACTCCAGGTATACTCCAGGTATACTCCAGGTATACTCCAGGTATACTCCAGGTATGCATCAAGAGAATTTACTTCAATCCCTTTTCTAGGGACTAAAATAATCTTGACTTGTGAATAAGTTATACTCAGCCTCATTGACTCCTCCAGTAGTTATATTCAGCCTCAGTTACTCCTCCAGTTGTTATACTCAGCCTCAGTGACTCCTCCAGTAGTTATATTAAGTCTCAGTGACTCCTCCAGTAGTTATACTCAGCCTCAGTTACTCTTCCAGTAGTTATATTCAACCTCAGTGACTCCTCCAGTAGTTATATTCAACCTCAGTGACTCCTCCAGTAGTTATATTCAGCCTCAATGACTCCTCCAGTAGTTATAATCAGCCTCAATGACTCCTCCAGTAGTTATACTCACCCTCAGTGACTCTTCCAGTAGTTATACTCATCCTCAGTGACTCCTCCAGTAGTTATACTCAGCCTCAGTGACTCCTCCAGTACTTATATTCAGCCTCATTGACTTCTCCAGTAGTCATACTCAGCCTCAGTGACTCCTCCAGTAGTTATAATCAGCCTCAGTGACTCCTCCAGTAGTTATACTCAGCCTCAGTAACTCCTTCAGTAGTCATACTCAGCCTCAGTGACTCCTCCGGTAGTTATAATCAGCCTCAGTGACTCCTACAGTAGTTATACTCAGCCTCAGTAACTCCTTCAGTAGTTATATTCAGCCTCAGTGACTCCTCCAGTAGTTATATTCAGCCTCAGTGACTTCTCCAGTAGTCATACTCAGCCTCAGTGACTCCTCCGGTAGTTATAATCAGCCTCAGTGACTCCTACAGTAGTTATACTCAGCCTCAGTGAATCCTACAGTAGTTATACTCAGCCTCAGTGACTCCTCCAGTAGTTATACTCAGCCTCAGTGACTCCTCCAGTAGTTATACTCAGCCTCAGTGACTCCTCCAGTAGTTATACTCAGCCTCAGTGACACCTCCAGTAGTTATACTCAGCCTCAGTGACTCCTCCAGTAGTTATACTCAGCCACAGTGACTCCTCCAGTAGTTATACTCAGCCTCAGTGACTCCTCCAGTAGTTATACTCAGCCTCAGTGACTCCTCCAGTAGTTATATTCAGCCTCAATGACTCCTCCAGTAGTTATAATCAGCCTCAATGACTCCTCCAGTAGTTATATTCAGCCTCAGTGACTCTTCCAGTAGTTATACTCATCCTCAGTGACTCCTCCAGTAGTTATACTCAGCCTCAGTTACTCTTCCAGTAGTTATATTCAACCTCAGTGACTCCTCCAGTAGTTATATTCAACCTCAGTGACTCCTCCAGTAGTTATATTCAGCCTCAATGACTCCTCCAGTAGTTATAATCAGCCTCAATGACTCCTCCAGTAGTTATACTCACCCTCAGTGACTCTTCCAGTAGTTATACTCATCCTCAGTGACTCCTCCAGTAGTTATAATCAGCCTCAGTGACTCCTCCAGTAGTTATACTCAGCCTCAGTAACTCCTTCAGTAGTCATACTCAGCCTCAGTGACTCCTCCGGTAGTTATAATCAGCCTCAGTGACTCCTACAGTAGTTATACTCAGCCTCAGTAACTCCTTCAGTAGTTATATTCAGCCTCAGTGACTCCTCCAGTAGTTATATTCAGCCTCAGTGACTTCTCCAGTAGTCATACTCAGCCTCAGTGACTCCTCCGGTAGTTATAATCAGCCTCAGTGACTCCTACAGTAGTTATACTCAGCCTCAGTGACTCCTACAGTAGTTATACTCAGCCTCAGTGACTCCTCCAGTAGTTATACTCAGCCTCAGTGACTCCTCCAGTAGTTATACTCAGCCTCAGTGACTCCTCCAGTAGTTATACTCAGCCTCAGTGACACCTCCAGTAGTTATACTCAGCCTCAGTGACTCCTCCAGTAGTTATACTCAGCCTCAGTGACTCCTCCAGTAGTTATACTCAGCCTCAGTGACTCCTCCAGTAGTTATACTCAGCCTCAGTGACTCCTCCAGTAGTTATATTCAGCCTCAATGACTCCTCCAGTAGTTATAATCAGCCTCAATGACTCCTCCAGTAGTTATATTCAGCCTCAGTGACTCTTCCAGTAGTTATACTCATCCTCAGTGACTCCTCCAGTAGTTATACTCAGCCTCAGTGACTCCTCCAGTACTTATATTCAGCCTCATTGACTTCTCCAGTAGTTATACTCAGCCTCAGTGACTCCTCCAGTAGTTATACTCAGCCTCAGTGACTCCTCCAGTAGTTATACTCAGCCTCAGTAACTCCTTCAGTAGTTATATTCAGCCTCAGTGACTCCTCCAGTAGTTATATTCAGCCTCAGTGACTTCTCCAGTAGTCATACTCAGCCTCAGTGACTCCTCCGGTAGTTATAATCAGCCTCAGTGACTCCTACAGTAGTTATACTCAGCCTCAGTAACTCCTTCAGTAGTTATATTCAGCCTCAGTGACTCCTCCAGTAGTTATATTCAGCCTCAGTGACTTCTCCAGTAGTCATACTCAGCCTCAGTGACTCCTCCGGTAGTTATAATCAGCCTCAGTGACTCCTACAGTAGTTATACTCAGCCTCAGTGACTCCTACAGTAGTTATACTCAGCCTCAGTGACTCCTCCAGTAGTTATACTCAGCCTCAATGACTCCTCCAGTAGTTATACTCAGCCTCAGTGACTCCTCCAGTAGTTATACTCAGCCTCAGTGACACCTCCAGTAGTTATACTCAGCCTCAGTGACTCCTCCAGTAGTCGAGAAACTTCAAACCTCATTAAGCAAATAAAGTACCTTGGCTGACCGGAGCTAATTTCGTGAGTTAAGAGAACAGGACATGAACCATTACATGTGAACAGTGTTAGGATAGTTTGTTTTGTAAGTCAATGAGACAAATTAATACTGAGGTTGCCTAAGGATGCTCCTTCAGAGAGATCTTCTGGAGGTAGGAACTGTGTAACATGACACAAGACGGAGATACGTGAAACACTGTAAGACTTTAGTTACAACTTTCCGCACAATAAAATCTTTACCAAGCATAGTAAGTTATAACGTAATAAAATTGTAATTGAGAAATGTTCTTACAACCAAGTCTTGTGCTGTTTCATGGGTAACTTTCCTTTTTTTTTTTTTCTTATTCGCCGGTACTCTCCCGGCCCGGGTCTTTTCCAAGCAGTGGTGACCCGGCCTTGGCTCCCTATCTGGGGAGTATCTCGAGACCTAAGTCTCCCATGGGAGGAGGTACAAGTACCCCCTCATCTTTGGGACCAAGTGTCCCCTGGCCTAGCCACAGTCCCCGCCCTCACGGGGCTCGTAGAGAGAAGCTAGGCCTCTGGTCTGCCATCTGCCCCGCCCCAAAGGGGCTCGCGGGGATGGCAGTCTCATGAGCTGCAGGTGGTAGCAAGCTCAGGCCTTCTTCTAACTTTCCTAAACCACTTGTAACTTGACAATGTTATATTTTGCTATGACTTACGTTTACGTATAAAATATGCAAATTAAAATTTCAAGCCAGAATATTTCACAGTTTTTGAACAGCCTTCTGTAAGCATATACAGTTATACTTTTTTCCATATATTTAATTTTCGATAAGATAAAATTAAATGTGAGTATGAACTGAAATCAGTAATGGGAGAAAAACAGGTATATGTTATGTACACCGATAAATGTATTTCTCTCAGCGTATATATGATGAGAATTTATTTTGATCCGTATTTTAAGGATTAAAATATTCTTGTCTGGTGGTTTAAAAAAGGTTTTGTGCATCCTTAATGACCCTAGTGTAGTCGATAGTCTTCAAACCTCATTAGTCAGCCAGTGAGACGAGGTCTTGTGAGTTAAGTTCAGCAGCAGGACGACCTTAAAGAATTAATTAGTTGCAGGTCATGTGCGTCTTCATCCATCAGGTTTAGAATAATAATTTTTTAACTGTGACACGAAAATCTGGCTGTGGATGATGTCATTACCAGTGAGGGATCTAACGTCCTCTCAAGCTTTAACCTTCCCACGACGGCTCAGAATTTCCCCTGTGGAATTATGTTTATATGTTGCATCGTGTCAGGTTCAACTTGACTTAATAAGACGTTTGATTTTCCTTATGGTAGAATTTGAAAAATATTTCTCTCGAGGTGAGTCCTTCTCTTATGTTGGCCGCTCATTAGAAGTTTTCGTCATTTTGCAAAGGACTTCCACCCACCTATCGGTCCTTTCTGTAGCAAAAAAGAAACACATCACCATTCAACACCATTAAAAAAAAGAAACACTTATTTTTCTCGAGTCGTGAGATGGGTTATTACCTCACAGAGAAACCCCTGTGATGATGCCACGCACAGATTGAGATCTAAATCCACCAGAAGCCCAGCAGACGTGGAGTTACGATGTAATCCTCTCATGCTTGCATGTTTATCTGTTATATGGAACACAGGATGCAACAGAGTTAAGACGGTGTGTTGTTCTCGGAGGAAAGTGGAGTTGACACAGCGAGCGCTGGTCGTGACTGCTCTTGACAGCACCTCAGCAGGAGACTTACACGCCACCATCTTGTTATCTATCCTTATCTATCGTCGGAGCCCAGCATGGGGGTTTGTACCCGGGACGGTCAAGCGTACTCTGTACATCCTCAAAGTTCCTACGCGAGGAAACACAATATCGTGGCTGGGGCAAATCACAATTAATCCACAAATTGGAAATGAATACTGGCTGACGGTGTGGTCCTCCTCAGAGCATTATCAAGTCGATTTCTTCCCTTTTGTTTTTCACTCGAGACTTAATAACAAAAATTTAGCACTAACAGACACGTCCTTCATATTTCTTTTCGACTTTGTGGGTTAGTTGTGAAGAGTGGCTTCATCCATCGTTATTATTCTGGAGTACTAACACACCAGTAACACGTGTGTTTTTTCGTGCATGAGTACTTAGAGTTGTCTCTGCGGGAGGAGAGAGAGAGTCATTTACTTATTGCCTATTAGAGTTATAACTGCAAGACAATATTTATCCTGGAATTTACCTAGAGTCGTTCCCGGAGGTCACCACCGCCGCGGCCGGGTACCAGATCAGGCCTCCTGAGTGTTCTCTTGAAGACAGCCAGGGGTTTGTTGGTAATCCCCCTTAGGCATGAAGGAAGGGCTTTGAAGAGTCGCGGTCCCTTAACACTTATTGAGTTCCCTCTCAGTGCACTCATCGTTACCCTGCTTTTCATTTAAGGAATCCTGCACCGTCTGCCAAGCCTCGTATTCATAAGTACTAATTTCGATGTGCAAGTTTGGGACCAAATCTTAATTAATTTGTGATATTAACTTTTATTTTTTTACAGGCTGCAACTCACAGCAGTTGACTTACACCCATAGGCAGCAGCCAGCTGGTGCAAGGTGACATACCCAAAAGTCTCACACTGTGTGGGAATCGAACCCGGTTTACAACGGTTGTGCACTAACTGCTCTAACCACTGAGACAGGAGTGAAGATGCAGACGTACACATATATTGGATTAATAACCGTGAAATTTGTGGTGAAAGGGTTTAATGAGTTTGTGGTGGAGGGAAGCATCCCAGTCATAAACCAGGAGCCCAAGGGAACCTGGCCGACAACCAGACCACCCATCTCTCTCTCTCTCTCTCTCTCTCTCTCTCTACACAGGGCTTTGACAGTGCTAATGGATCCCTCTTTATTGACAAGCCATTTGACAAGTTAAGGATTCCTAATTTATTAAGACACCCAGGGTTTGACAATTTATTGACATCCCTTGCTTTATTGACAAGCTAGTAATTGGATTCCTAATTTTATTAACAAGTTCTCTCTCTCTCTCTCTCTCTCTCTCTCTCTCTCTCTCTCTCTCTCTCTCTCTCTATCTCTCTCTCTCTCTCTCTCTCTCCCTCTCTCTCTCTCTCTCTCTCTCTCTCTCTCTCTCTCTCTCTCTCTCTCTCTCTCTCTCTCTCTCTCTCTCTCTTTCTCTTTCTCCTTCACACTCACACACCTTACCCAGAATTCATTAGCGGCATGCTGCAGGGCGGCCGAGGCCTCCACGGCTGCCACCCACCATCACACACTCGTGAGTTCGATGTAGTGCAGGTGTGGTCGACGGAGGGGCTGGCTGAGAGGAAGGGCAGGGGGCGAGGCGTCAAATTTGTTGTACGACACGAGAGTGAATGATAATTACCCCCGCTGCTCGTTAGTTTACGGCTTCGTATTCTGAGGCTAATTTGAGTGTCAATTAGTGGGAACAGAAGAGTCTGTGTGCGTTGTAAGAAGTGAGGGCGCTGGATGGGGTTGCAGCGTGGAGGCTGGTTGCAGCGTGGAGGCTGGTTGCAGCGTGGAGGCTGGTTGTAGTATATTATGTTGTTGGTTTATTAGTCAGGAAAAGCCACATGACATGGGTCTGTCATAAGAGGGGGGTTATTCAATGGTGCCAGCAGTATGGTATGGCTACGTGTGAACATGACCTACGTCCTACCCACCAGTGACGTGGCTTAACTGATGCACGTCATCTGACTTCAGTTTATAAGAATATATCTTCCTGCCTATACTTCAGATTCATTAAGACTAAGGTACCGAACACCGTCCAGGCTGAGGGACTGATTATCTCGTCTTGTACTGTCTTCTGTGTATAGTTCTACAAGGTCTTGGGACTGATTACCTTGTCTTCTATTGTCTCGTTTCAACATTTTCATTTAACCTCTGTAATGAATTGATAAAACCACTGGCTGGCGAAACGTCCTCAGCTGTAGATATATATATATATATATATATATATATATATATATATATATATATATATATATATATATATATATATATATATATATATATATATATCCATTATACAGTAGTGTGAAAATTAATTGGGACAGGAGTAAATTTTGTGATTATTTCATATGTGTTAGTCTGCGGCTTAAGTAATGTAGTTTGGGTTCTTTTCATTTCAGAAGAGTTTGCTACCGACATCTGGCAACCATCCAGCTGTGGTGTTACCCTGCTACTCTCGTCAGTGCTACAATAGCTGTTGTTCTGTAATGTTATTCCTGCAAGCATACTCCATGAGTGATTGTGGTTTCACCAAATTCTCCCCTTCAGTTCATGATTACTGCTAAAATTCATGATGGATGTCATACCTAGGAAGCGTGCAAGTATTGTAGCTCTTAGAAACATGCGTATTTGAGTATCAGACAGATCGCCGAAAATTTAAGCCCAGCAAAGTCGACTGTTGGTGGGATTCTGAAGAGCTGACGACACTGGTGATTGTGGAGTGCTGCATCGATGTGAAGAAAACGAAAGAAAACACCTCACAATAACAAGTTTATCATAAGAAATAGTGTGAAAAGATCCACCTAAGATATTGAGGGTAATTTTACTACTAAAGGTCCTCGACGGCTTGTTATTGCTGAGGGAACGATGAACACTGACAAACATGAATCAATCCTGACAACTCATTTGCTTCGCATTGTGGATAGACTTTCTTGATGAGGAAGGCATTTTCCAGAAAAATGTTGACAATCTTTGAAGAGAGTGAGCTAAGCATTCTAAATTTGCCTGGAAACTCCCTGACCTCAACGTAATTGAGAATCTATGGGCAATAACCAAATGCTGAATCGCAAAACAGGACTAGTCAACTGTGGAGAAGTTAACTGCTGCTGTTATTAGGTCTTAATACCACGACGAAAAACTTGACAAAAATTGTTCAACATTGGTTGGTTCTGCCAGAGAGTGTAGCAATGTTTATCAAAACAACGGGTCATCATATCTGGTTTGTAGTCATATCTCTTATTAAATCCATTTTCTATCATATCATTGCTGTGCATTTTTTAAAGAAACATAAATTTTCCAAAAAGAAAATGTCTTATTTCAACTAATATACACACTACTGTATACTGACATTTATTAAATACTTCATTACTTACTTTCATTGTCTTAATAGGTGTTATTTCTCTATGCAACTGACTGACCAGCCAAGGAACTGCCAGAGCAGCTCTAGTCTAGAGTCTAGACCGAGTAGAGTAATATATATAACAATGGTTATAAATGACCATAATTTTTAAAGGGGTGGACCGGTAAGCCAGCGGAAGGCCTCGGTCAGATGACCAAAAGCTCCAAAGGCGGGTCATCATCTGACTAAGACCCGCGTCAGGAAACATTTGTCCTGTTTCCTGACGAACCTTACCTAACCTAACCTAGTAGAGTAATAACTAGTGGGGATCTAAAAAAAACTAATCTCTTGGAACTATGACTGGACAGGTCTGTTTGTCGAGTTAGGAGGCACTGACAGGAACTTATGACCTCAGCTGAGTTGATCATTTTGTGGATCACTTAGTGACGACACCAGATTGCTGTGCTTCTCGGTCGGTTGTGTAATGAAGTTTAAAACCTGTTAACTACACGAGGGTTATTAAGGCTGCATGTCGTCTGTTCACCTGGTGGGTAACGCTCTCGCTTCACACGGCGAGGGCCTGGGTTCGATTCCCAGCCAGAGTAGAAACATTGGACGTGTTTCTTTCCACCTGTTGTCTATGTTCCCCATCAGTAAAATGGGTACCTGGGTGTTAGTCGACTGGTGTGGGTCGCATCCTGGGACACTGACCTAATTTGCCCGAAATGCGGAGCATAACAAGGGACTTTCTATATAGTAGTATGTCATTGTTGTCAGCTAGGACTGTATACCTTGTACATGTACTTGTAGTAAATAAAGATATTATTATTATTATTATTATTAGTCAAGAACTTTGTAATCACTAAAAATATGGATTTTTGTTGTGTTACTCGTCAGGAAATATGACAATTTCTTCCCTACATGAGTCTTAACCATATGATGATCCGTTGCATCCTAAACATTAAAATAAAGCCTATGTATAATGTATATACACTGAGGAACATACATAACTTGGTGCATAAATCTCTGGATAAATTGGTTATTAGTCCTGGGGTTCAACACCCCAAGTTCCCACAATTATTATTATTATTCCTTATGGGGGTTCTTTGAAGCTGGTCAAGAGCTCTTGATTCAAAGAACTGGATCTGACCTCTCTTTTCTTATATCGAACCTGAATGCCTCCCATTTCCCCAGGCACTATATCACCGCTATGGATTTAACCCTCCCAGTGAATAATAATAATAATAATAATAATAATAATAATAATAATAATTATTATTATTATTATTATTATTATTATTATTATTATTTTTATTATTATTATTATTATTATTATTATTATTATTATTATTATTATTATTATTATTATTATTATTATTATTATTATTATTATTGCTGATCGTAAAGATTAATTATTTTTCAACAATTATGAATGCAGAAGCATGTATAAATAAACTTACGGATTCCCTGCGGTACATAATAATCATTACCAATTTTTAAAGAGATGGACCGGTAAGCCAGCGGAAGACCTTGGTCAGATGACCAAAAGCTCCCCCTGTGGGTCATCATATGGCTAAGATCCACGTCAAGAAACACTTGTCCTCTTTCATGACAAACCTAATTAGAGGTGTCCAGTAGGTCGATTGCTAGCGCACTCCTCTCACACACGGAGGTCCGTCATGCAACAACGGCTACTCCTATATCTTTGTCATCCTCTGGGCCGATCCAAGCTCCAGTGATTGCCTAATTGCAAGTACTGCAATTAGAGTGAGTGAGACACGGGAGGATGTCTCGTGTTATGCCTCTTTATTCTGTTGTGGCTATCAGAAAAGTTTTAGAACGACCCCTACCCCGACTTCCTTCCACTACAGATTTATGCGTCCTCCAAATCATGGGATTTCTTACCCTTTACAAAAGGGTAACGACAACGAAATGGACCAAATATGACCAAAAGAGGACGACTGGCATTCACATACCAGACCTGCTACCAGACTTACAACCAGACAAGCGACGTTTTCCACTACACTGAAGTAACTGACTTCCATATCAACTGCACCAGTGTTCAATGGTGCAGTCAACAACACGACGCAGCCCCGCTAAATGGGACTGAGGAGGCTTTGGACGGATAACACCATTGATTAAATTTTTGTATCCTGCCAGGATGGAAATGAGTTAGAAGTATGATAGGGAAAGGTGGACTGAGAAGTGAGGAGTGAAGTGGTTTGTGAAGTAAGGGGATAAGTAAGGGGTAAAGGGGATTTGTGAAATAAAGGGATAAGTAAAGGGTGAAGGGGGTTTGTGAAGTAAAGTGAATAAGTGAAGGGGGTTTGTGAAGTAAGATAACAGGAAATCAAACAGTAAACAGTGGTGATTGCCAGAGTAGCTACTAGGCCATTGCTAGGTGACTGATAGCGAGCAGTGGTTTTTTTAGGGGGGCGGGGGAAGAAAAATTTTTGTTGTGACAAAAATAGTGAAGAGTGAACATGGTTGGTGTTAGAGAGGTACAGGCTGCCATAATTATATTTATCTTTATCCTACAATTCTCTGAGAAAGGAAATCAGTCATGGGGACTGGAAAAGGCGAATGGGGTAATAGTACCCTGGACAGTGAAAGCCCAACAGTTGCCATCCTACCAGAAATGTAAGTGCCACTATCGACACAAGGTATGGCAACACCATATACCCAAACAAAAACAATGGTGCACAGCTCTTATAGTGGCATTATTAAGTAGCGATATCCAAACAAATCGAGGACCTCGAACTATAGAACAGGTGCAAAACACGCAGATAAATGACGGTGATAATGACTGTGGGAAATTACCTGCAGGAGGTTTACAGGGTATTACTTGAATTATTTCCTTCAAGTAATTTGGGTGAGATAAGAGGGACTTAGTCACAGTAGGTCGCCAAACTGTCACTCCCTCGATGCCCACACCCACAAAAAAGCTAAACCTAACATTAAATTAATAATAACAATATTAAAGCCAGCTACTCTGGCAAATTAAAAGTATGTGGACTGTATATGATTTGGCTTAATAGGTTCACAGAATATAATTATTGCACATAAATTAAAATAATGTTATTAGAAAGTAAATTCGTATTACCATTTACCATTTAATTACTGGATCATAACTACTTTTTGGGGGGAAACACACCCTAACTCTATCACTACAGCTAGAATTTATGATGGCCAACGCAAAACTACTGCCACTTAGCTAAGATGTGCTCCTGGGAGAATGGGTGTCCTCTATTTTTTCCATCCTTGTTGCCGAATTGTAAGGTTTTTTTTACACTATTTATCCCAATTCTTCAGCAGGAACGTGTCCTCAATTTCTAAGTTATGGATTGAGGCTGATATACACCAACTGACCTTCGAGAACGCCTGATTTCATTGCACTATTCAGTCCAGTGTTCACGCATTCAATTTATTATGGCGTCTCAAGGCCGCGTCCCTCAGTCACTTTTCTGCATCCCCATCCCCCTCACTCGACATTTCTCAAAAGGCCAAATCAGCATCACATTTTAATATACAATTATTATATTATTCATTTACATGTTCTACATTTAGAAAAACTGCGTAAAAAAATTTCCACAATGACGATCTAGTAGCTAGAAATGATAACCTTAACTCTATATGTAATGCATACATAGGGCAATGTGAAACAATAGAACCATTCATATTATCTCAAACACCACCTAAAAGATAGTGCCTCTGAACTGCCAGTCACCATTGCTCACATAATAAATTTGTCCATCACCATTAATACCGTACCGGAGGGGTTCAGGGAGGCCAGAGTTACTTTTATCTTCAAGAAAAGTAGTATGTTTGATGTCAGCAACTATAGGCCTGTTAGTATACTCAGTATAATATCCAAAATTCTAGAGAGGGCGGTGTACTCTCAAGTAGTTAAGTCTTAATAACAACAACATTCTTCATAGTTACCCATCAGGATTTAGATCTTACTCAACCGACACCTCCCTAATTAATCTGATGGATTACATGAGAACTGAAATGTCGATAGGGAACCTCACAGGAATGGTAACCTTAGACTTGCAAAAGGCCTTCGATACTGTTAACCACAATATATTATGTAAGAAACTTCAAGCTGTCGGCATAGGTTCCGTAGACTGATTTAAGTCTTATCTTAACAACAGGAAACAAATTGTCAAAATCAACAAAACAGAATCAGAACCCCTGCCGATAACATGTGGAGTTCCCCTAGGTAGTATTCTGGGTCCCTTATAATTCCTATGGTATGTAAACGATATGCCCATCGGTGTCAAGTGCAAACTCTTACTGTATGCGGATGACAGTGCTCTGATAGTGTCAGGTAAAGACCAACAAGCTATAACTAAGATATTATCTCCTTTATAGTATAATAATAAAGTATTAAAAGGACCCCAATGGAAATAAGTGACTTTGTCTGACTTTGTTTGGATTATCCTAGGTTCTCTACACATATGCTGTTATGTATGATAATTTATGTAACTGTATTTGTGTATACCTGAATAAACTTATTTACTTACTTACCAATTCCCAGTACGGATGGAAATATTAGGACGTGTTTCCTGCTGTCCCTCTTCACTTATCAGTAAAATAGGTACCTGGGTGTTAGTTACATCAGTGTGGGTCGCATCCTGTGGACAAGATTGGCTGAATTTGCCCGAAATGCTCTGCACAACAAAGGGCTTTCTATATAGTAGTATGTCACTGACGTCAGCAAGGTCTGTATACCTTGTACATATAGAAATAATGATTATTTTTATTACCTAACCCCTATGGTAAGTGGCTCTTGATCCAGTGAATACAACCTGCCTTACTCCTTAGATCGAACATTAGTACACTCCATTTCCCCAGGCACTGTATGACTCTTATGTATTTAGCGCTCCTCTAAGAATATCATAATAATACAAATCATTATTACTCAGAGAATACAAATAATAGATAAGTTTACCATTACATATAAAATTTTCTTTGAATAATTGAACGCTAGAGCAATTTACTATGGGTAACTTAAACCATTTAAAATAAATCACTATTTCTATCATTTTCCGTTAATGTAATAATAGCGTATGAATGCCTAAATGCAACCTTAATAAACAGGTAAATATGGAGTTTTAAAGTTCCTGTATATCATATTTTACCAACAGAAATGTTCTCACAATACGTCATTATTTGTCTTCTAAGGGCGGAAGTAAGTCAGTGTTTGGCTTTATTAGGTCATCCTTGGTTAATTTACTCATAGTTTACTATACGAGACTATTGAAAAATATATACCTGTGTGTTGAGCATTAATAAAATATAAGAGTAACATAATCCATAACATAACAAGGCCAGACACACCATGGCGTGTTTGTCAATGTATGTCCTTTAGAGTTTATTTATTATTTATTTTAAGAACTGAAGTATTCTCGATGTCAGTGTTAAGGTGGAATGCAGCATTAGTTGGTTAATTGGGTTTAAAGCTTATCAACTACTCTAAGATCATTAAGAACCCCAATGGAAAGGAGTCACATTGCGGGTTATCTTAGACTAAAGTCTTCATAATTTACTATTAAGTAAGTAAGTAAGTAAGTAAATTTATTCAGGTATACACAATACAGTTACATAGAATTATCATACATAGCAGCATATGTGTAGAGAACCTAGGATAACCCAAAAAAGTCAGACAGAGTGACTTATTTCCATTGGGGTCCTTTTACCTTATTATTATAATATAAAGGTTATAATATTTTCTTATTATTCTATAATGAAGATAACATCTTATTATCATACTAAAAAGACTATCTACTACACGAGGGTCATTAAGACTATCTACAATACGAGGGTCATTAAGACTATCTACTACCCGAGGGTCATTACGACTATCTACAATACGAGGGTCATTACTAGGGATAAGGTAAAATTTACACGTATTTTAGCTAAAAAATAGAAAATCATTCCCCTCCCTTTCTGTTGCTTCGTTCATCAGACACTTTTTGGCAGTCTTCTTGAACTGGTTCAAGCTATGACTGGCCTTGACATTTGTGGGTAGTCTGTTCCATTCCTTTATTGCTGTACAATAAAAGGTGTTTGAAGCCTGGCCACTGACTGTGGGTACTACAAAGTTGTGCTCTCTCCCCCTAGTACTATGATTGCTTTGGTTCCCAACCTTGACAAAATTGACAGCAAGATATTCTGGACACTGTTCGTGAGCAATTTTATAAACATGATTTAGCTTCAGTTGTTTTACTCTGTCTTCAACATTCAGCATATCCAACTGCTGTAATTCATCCTGGCCTACATGTTCTCTTGGTCCCAGCCCCAGGATGAATCTTACGATTTTGTTCTGGGTGATTTGCAGTCTATCTTTCAGTTTTTTTGTCAAGGCAGAGTACCAAGAAGAGCAAGCGTAATCCATATGGCATTGTATAAGGGCTAGATATAGGGTCCTGCGAGCCTCAGTAGGTAGACACCGTGCTTGTCTATACAGGAACTTCAGCCTGGCATTCGCTTTCTTTACTACACTGTTCCCTATCAATTCTCCTGACATGCATGGGTCAAAGGGGATTCCCAGATATTTAACTGATGAAATCAAAGTGATGGACTCCCCATTACACTGAACATTAAAATTATTTACCCTTCTCAGTTTATGTTTCGTTCCAAAGAGAATGGCTTCAGTTTTCCCTAGGTGTAATGATAGTTTGTTGTCTACTAACCATTTGCTGCAGGACTCCAGTTCCAGTGTTAAAACATTAGCAATATCTTGTGGGTCTTTACCTGTCACTAACAGAGCACTGTCATCTGCATACAGTAGGAGTTTGCACTTGACACTGATAGGCATATCATTGACATAACATAAGAATAGTAAGGGACCCAGAATACTACCTTGGGGAACTCCACATGTTATCGGCAGGGGTTCTGATTCTGTTTTGTTGATTTTGACTATTTGTCTCCTGTTGCTAAGGTAGGACTTAAACCAGTCTACAGAACCTATACCGATAGTTTGAAGCTTATTACATAATATATTGTGGTTGACAGTATCGAAGGCCTTTTGCAGGTCTAAGGTTACCATACCTATGAGGTTCCCTTTTGACATTTCAGTTCTCAGGTAATCCATCAGATTAATAAGGGAGGTATCGGTTGAGTAGGATCTTCTAAAGCCCGATTGATAGCTATGGAGAATGCTGTTGTCATTAAGGTACTTAACTACTTGAGAATACACCGCCCTCTCCAGAATTTTAGATATTATACTGAGTATACTAACAGGTCTATAGTTGCTTACATCAGACCTATTATTTTTCTTGAAGATAGGAGTAACTCTGGCCTCCTTGAACCCCTCTGGTACGGTATTAGTGGTGATTGATAGATTTATTATGTGAGCAATAGGGATTGACAGTTCAAAAGCACCATCTTTTAGGAACTTAGACGGGATGTTATCAGGGCCTGTGCTCTTAGTTGGGTTTAACCTGCTTAGTTCTTTTTGAATGAAGTCATGAGATACACTTACTAGTTGACAACTGTTTGGGGTTACCCCTTTATTGGTATAGTATGTTTGAAACTTATCAGAGTCTGTGTTAAAGGTATTTGATGCAGCTGGTAGTTTACTTACTAGTGTTGATGCAACAGATGTGTAGTAGGAATTAAAGCAATTTGCCACCTTAGATGTTTCGTGGCGTACCTCATTATCGATAGTGAGTACTATGTTAGACCTATCTACTGGCTTATGGCTATACCCCAACTGTTTTAGTTGTTGCCAGAGCTTTCTGGGGTTATGCTTATATTCTTCAATTTTTGAGCAATAGTGCTTTGCCTTTGCTCCTTTTATAAGCCTCTGTACTCTGTTCCTCACCCTTTGGAATTCATTTAGTGCTGCAATATCCTGTCTGTTTGCTTTAAATCTTTTTAGCAGCTGGTCTCTGAATTTCATATTATCTAATATCTCAGTAGTCATCCAGGGTTCAGTTCTTCGTTTAATCCTAACCTCTTTAACTGGTGCAATATTATCAAGGATGGTAGTGAACATTGTTTTGAATTTTTCCCAGGCATCGTTTACGTCCGTGCAACTTGTTATCTCTGTCCAGTCACAATTGTGTAGCCTATTTACCAGTGTTTCTTTACTGTAGTTTCTAGTTGACCTCATTTTTATTGTCCTGTGTAGGCCTATCCTATCCCTAGTGATTTTCCTGGTGCAGTAAATGATGAAATGATCACTAAGACCTGTGGTAATGACGCCTGACTGACTAATGTTCTCAGCGCGGTTGCAAAGTATGTGGTCAATTAGGGTGGCTGAGAACTGTGTGATCCGGGTTGGTTTATTAATTAGTTGGGTGAAGCTATTTAATCCTAGAATTTGCTTATACCTTTTGCATAGCCCGTTATTTTGTTGCTCGACCTCTGTAGTGAGCGGACGTGCGTTACACTGCCCTCTGCTGGCCGTTGAAGCAAGCTGAGATTTTCTCAATATGGCGGTGCAGCCGCGGAGGCGGATCAACACTGTCTGTTTTGAGCTGGTGTGTGGGGCTGTGACAGCCCAAACAGCTTCTGTTATCCTGCCAGCCATCATCAGGGAGACTTATGGTGTCACTGATGAAGAACTTTATGGAGTGGCGCTTAATGGGGCCTATAGGGTCTTCGTTAAGCTCCGAACAACGAGTGTCTATGAGCAGCTGGTCAACAAATATCAGGATAATTGTGTGGTTGTCAACTCGGCAGTCACAGTGAGGCTCATCGATGTATCACGTTACTTCACTTGGGTTAAGGTACGAAACGTGCCTTTTGAAGCCGATGAGACGGATTTATGGCAGGTATTCAGCAGGTATGGAACTGTACATGTGGCGACTGTCGGCAAGTGGACGGAGGGCGCATATGCTGGCCTCCTTGAAGGTACCTTCTCACTGGAGATGTCTTTGAAACATCCCATACCGTCGTATGTAGTGATGGACGATTTTCGTACGCAAGTGATGGTGTCCTATGCTGGGCAATGCCACACTTGTCTTTGTGGAGAGTACGATCACTTTGAAGCACAATGTGGTCGCCAACAGTGGAAGAAGAACGTAAGGCGGCCACCAATGGAAGAGCCCGTCCAGGAGGTGACTGTGGTGCCTGAGTCGGGTGCACGTCCAAAGACATCATTGTGGAGTGAAGAGGTGGAGCAAGAGGAGCTGATTGAGGGGTCTTGTGTGACTCTACCAGGAGATCCTTCCTCCGTTGGCCTGGTTATGCTGGGTGAGGAGGGTAGGATGGTCATGGAAGAGAGAGTGGACGACACATTAGCAACTGTGCTGAAGGGATTGTTGGACACACCTGGAGAGGTGGAAGAGGAGGGGCTTGAATTATCCCTTGGGAATGTGTCTTGTGTACAGTCCCAGGATGTAGAGGAGCTGGTTGAGAAACAGGCTGCTGGGATGGATGTCATCACCGTAGAGGCGGTGGTGCATAACGAAGGCCTTCTGGAGGTGGCTATGGAGGCAGTGGGAGGATCATGCAAACGGGTGGCGGCATTGTCAGACTCTGATGATGTCGTCACCCCAGCACAGAGGCCAGGCAAGAAGGTGTGGGCAGAGGTGTCACTGGGCAGCCCTAAGGGGCCAAGGGGTCCGGTGGCGGATACTGAAAGACCTCCAGTGTCTGGTCGTGTGCATGGTGGTAGACGCCGGCAGGTGTCTAAAGGCGGATCAGTGCCGACAGGGCACAAGGTATAGCTGGCTTGAAGTGTGTCTCAGTAAATGTAAATGGGTTGCGAGACAGAGTGAAGTGTATGTGGTTTGTGGGTTTTCTTCGTATGTATGGAGTGGATGTAGCTTTTGTGCAAGAGCACAATTATAAAGCCGGGTGTGAGTTAGTACTGGATGGATTTCGGGTGTTTGTTGTGCATTCAACTCGACTGAAATGGGGGGTCGCCATCCTTCTGCGAGAGACCAGCCCATTTGTTGTGTATTGTAGTGAGGTAGGGGAGGAGGGGCAGGTCGTGCAAGTGGATGGGCTGTGGATGGGGGTGAGGGTGGCGCTAGTGTGTGTATATGGGCCTGCAGAGGGGATGGACATGTCAAGTCTGCCTTTGTGAGGGATGTGTTAGTGTACCACCTCCGGTCGCTCCCCCCCCATGGAGGTTGTGGGGGTTGACTGGAACTGTGTGGTGAGAAGGAAAGATGTGGAGCCTCGAGGGGCTGGGTTTCACTCTGTAGTGTTAGGGGATCTTTTGCGAGGGGCGGGGTTGCGGGATGTGGCTACGGGAGAGGTGTGGGAGGTGGAGCACACATTTGTGCAAGGAGGGTATGCTGCTCGTCTGGACCATTTGTATGTAACGCAGACTGCAAGGGTGGAAAGGGTGTGTGTGGTGGAAGTAGCATATTAAGATCATCAGGCAGTTTTCGTTGAAGTGGGGTGGGACGGGTTGCCTGGGAGGCATAGGAGTTTTTGGAAATTGAATGTTCGACTCCTTGCAGATGGAGGGGGGACGGAGGGGTTTGTGCAATTGTGGAGGGAGTTGTGGTCAGGGATGGGGGATGTTGGGGATATATTGGCATGGTGGGATGGAGTGGCAAAGGAGAGGATCAGGGCAAGGGGGAAGCTCAGATGACTTTTGGGCTTATAAGATATTTAGAGGGGCGGTTGCGGGATTGATATGGGAGAGGGGTGGGGGCAGGGGCTATCCTGCAGAGGAAACAGAGGGGCTGAAGCAATGCATCAGGGAATTGCAGAATGAGAAGTTTAATGCAGTGCGGGTTAAGGGTGGGTTAGAGGAAGTTTTGTGGGGTGACAGGCCATCGGCATGTGTTCTGCGGGGGCAGCGGAAGCATCAGGTGGCCACAGAGATGGAATGTTTGTTAGTGCAAGAGGAGGTTGTAGGGTTTCGTGTGGGGCAGGTGCTTCCTATGACGGAAGGGATGGGTTGTTATGCGGATGAATGGTTCAGGACTCCTTTGAGGAGTGTAGGTGTGCAGGGGGAAGCGTTAGGGCAGTTGGGACGGCATGTGGTCAATGTCCTGAGTAGGGGGGACCATATGGCGCTGGGTGGGGACATTGAAAAAGGGGAGGTGTGGAGGGCATTATTGAGTATGAGCAGGGGTAAATCCCTGGGAATCGATGGTCTGCCATGTGAGTTTTACTTACAAAATTGGGACATACTTAAGGAGTTCTTGGTGAGGTTGTTGAATGAGATGAAAACAAGGGGTGAGCTGGGGGGTTTGCAGGCAACAGCAGTGGTAGTCTTGGTCTCGAAGGTGACCAGTCCGCACACGGTGAAGGACTATAGGGTTATTTTTTTACTGCGTGCAGATTATAAGTTATTTGCTAAAATATTGGGGAATAGGTTGAAGTGTGTGATCAACAGGGTGGTGGCAGTGGGCCAGTATGGGGTGCTGGGAAGGACCATGTATGAGGGGCACTGGGTGATTTGGGTGTTTGTGGAGAGTGTGCAAGGGATGGAGGGTGGGGGGGTGTTGGCCTTAGATTGGTGTGCAGCATATGATAGTGTCGAGAGAGAAGCATTGTGGTGGATAATGAGGAGGCAAGGGTTTGAGGATGAGATTGTGAGGTGGATGCAAATGTTGTATTAAGGAGCAAGTGTTCGGGTGCAGGTGAATGGGAAGGTGGGGGAGCGGATCCCTATGGGTAGAGGTCTGCGGCAGGGATGTCCTTTATCCCAATTACTTTTTGTGTGTTTGCAGGATCCGTTTTATAGAGCGGTGGAGGTATGTGTGAGGGGGGCGACAGGGGTGGGTAGGAAGAGGCGTGCTGGGAATTGTCGATTTATGTAGATGACACAACGATTCTTGTGCGGGAGGGGGAAAGGTTTAGGAGTGATGGGGAGGATTGTGGACCTGTTTGGAGAGGCAACTGGTGTGAGGGTGAATGTAGAAAAGTCTAAGTTTATGGGGTTGGGGGATTGGGAGGGGAAGGTGGGAGGGGTAGGTAGTGGGAGGTGGGGTGTTGTGGATAAGGTCAAGATTTGTGGGATTGAGTATATGCAGGATGCACAGCAAGCTAGGATGGTTAATTCAGGGAGTGTCGTGGAGCAGGTGACTAGACGGTTGGAAGGGTTGCAGCCAGGTCATTTAACGCTTCATCAGCGGGTCATTGTAGTAAATGTCTTACTATATAGTTAAATTTGGCATATGGTCGCTATGTACCCGTTGTTGCAGTCGGATATTGGGGTATTATTGAGGAGAGTCTTTAGGTTTATTTGGGGCTCGGGATGTGACTGGTTGTGGAGGGGGGTTGTGACTCTCCCAGTGCACAGAGGCGGGCTGGGGTTAATTAATTTAAAGAGTAAGATCATGGGTGTATATGTAAAGAGGGGGTTCCTCCAAGAGGGGGGTGTATAGGTGGTGGGCTGCACCTTTTGTATGAGGATGTTAGAAGATGGTGGGGAGGGAAGGATTTGCATGTGTGTGAGGACATGATGCGGGTGCTATTGTATGTTAGGGATGCGAAACACTTGAGGGTGAGGGTTTTAGAGAAAGTGGTGGGGGGAAAGGGAGGTGGCGACAGTGGAAGGAGCGTATCCAGTGTATGCATGGGGGGATATTTGGGGTAGGTTGTGTAGGCTACGCATCCGGCCACGGGAGCGGGAGGTGATGTTCTGGTTCCTGCATGGTATCCTGCCATCAGGTACGGTTCTTAGAGACCGGAGGATTAGAGAGGAGGGCATCTGTGGGGTTTGTGGGGGTGAGGATACAGCCTTTTATGCAGTCTGTTTCTGTGAACAGTTGGGGGACTTACGGGAGTGGATGGGGAGGGTAGTACGATGGGTGGGAGGGGGGGGGATTTCGGTTTTGCAGGCTTCAAGGTTGGCTGTGGGAGGGGTGGGTATCCCTGTGCAGCGGGCACTTGGTTACCTTATTGTGGATTTTGTGTTTGTGTCGTGGGCTATGAGGAGTCAGGTGGATACAGGTGGAGGGAGGGAGGTGCGTAAAAGAGTATTGGCGGCAACCTTTTATCATACGTTGTGTCGAAATCTGGTTCTTTACGGGATATGGTGGGAGCGGGATTTCCCTGTAAGCTATCATGGTTTAACGGTGGGGGTCCTCTTGGGGATTTATGAAGGGGAGGGGGTAAGGGGATGCGGCGGGCTGGTCTCCCCGCGGGGGAGGCTAGTGTGTGAGAGTATGTATGGAACACCTATTATATGTTAACAAAGAGGATTGGTGTGTTATGGTGTGTAGGTTGAGAGAGTATTGGGTTGAGGTTTCCTGTAAGTATATATTGTGCTTCTTTAATTATGGAGAAGTGTCAGGTGAGATTGTTCTTCATTGTATACTTGTGAATTCAACTCTTGTAACCTGTGTGTGCCTTTTATGACAATATGGGAACTTGCATTTATATGTTAACATGAGAAATGATGTTTTATGGTGTGTAGGTTGTGAGAGTATGGGTATGAGGTCTGAGGTTTTCTGTGTGTGTTGTAGCATAAACAAATATTGTGTGACGTCTTCATAACATAGAGGTATAATGCAGGGCATCATGTTTTTAGACAAGCGTGCGCATTTTTATGGTCAGTGTTTATGGTGCTGGTTTTACCTCATAGGGTTAATGCAGTTGTTCAAATGCGATATGTTTATCGCAAATGTACTTTTTTCCATGTGTATATACCATATAGTGGAATTGTGATGAGTGAACATTGCATGCCAGTATGGAGTAAGGTTTATGTTGTATGCATTGGCCTTGGTCACAAGGTTTCATAATTTTGTTTTTTACATTGGGGGGGGTAGTGGAGGTAGGAGGCATGGTGCCAATACTGTTGTAGGCTGCAACCATTGTACTAGTTGCTCATGTATTTGTTGGTGGGTTGCTTGTTAGGTAACCTTTGTGTTATGCAAGGTGTCTTGTCTTCACGACCTGGTGTAGTGGCCGGTTGAGTTAATGTTTATACCACACACATTGTATCTTTTCTTGTGTACCTAACCATGTATGAATAGGTATGAGCGGGTTCTAATAACATTAATAATATGCTATGCATTGTGTGTGTTTAGGTAGGAGTGTGTATTTACATTGTATTATTTATGGTATAGGTTATTTTCCCTTTTATAGTTAATGTTCAGTTGTTTATATGCGTAATGTTTATTGTGAGTGTAATATTTATCCTTTGTACTCACCTATTTGTGGTTGCAGGGGTCGAGTCCTAGCTCCTGGCCCTGCCTCTTCACCGGTTGGTACTAGACCCTCTCTCTCCCCGCTCCATGAGCTTTATTAAACCTCGTCTTAAAACTGTGTATGATTCCTGCCTCCACTACGTCATTTTCTAGGCTATTCCACTGCCTTACAACTCTATGACTGAAGAAATACTTCCTACTATCTCTCTGACTCATTTGTGTCTTCAACTTCCAATTGTGGCCTCTTGTTTCTGTGTCCCCTCCCTGGAACATCCTGTCCTTGTCCACCTTGTCTATTCCACGCAGTAATTTATATGTCGTTATCATGTCTCCCCTGACCCTCCTGTCCTCCAGTGTCGTCAGGCCGATTTCCCTTAATCTTTCTTCATAGGACATTCCCCTTAGCTCTGGAACTAACCTTGTTGCAAACCTTTGTACTTTCTCTAGTTTCTTGACGTGCTTTATCAAGTGCGGGTTTACCTGGAGTTTACCTGGAGAGAGTTTCGGGGGTCAACGCCCCCGCGGCCCGGTCTGTGACCAGGCCTCCTGGTGGATCAGCGCCTGATCAACCAGGCTGTTGCTGCTGGCTGCACGCAAACCAACATACGAGCCACAGCCCGGCTGATCAGGAACTGACTTTAGGTGCTTGTCCAGTGCCAGCTTGAAGACTGCCAGGGGTCTGTTGGTAATCCCCCTTATGTGTGCTGGGAGGCAGTTGAACAGTCTCGGGCCCCTGACACTTATTGTATGGTCTCTTAACGTGCTAGTGACACCCCTGCTTTTCATTGGGGGGATGGTGCATCGTCTGCCAAGTCTTTTGCTTTCGTAGTGAGTGATTTTCGTGTGCAAGTTCGGTACTAGTCCCTCTAGGATTTTCCAGGTGTATATAATCATGTATCTCTCCCTCCTGCGTTCCAGGGAATACAGGTTTAGAAACCTCAAGCGCTCCCAGTAATTGAGGTGCTGCATACTCCAGTATGGGCCTGACATACACGGTGTACAGTGTCTTGAATGATTCCTTACTAAGGTGTCGGAATGCTGTTCTCAGGTTTGCCAGGCGCCCATATGCTGCAGCAGTTATCTGATTGATGTGTGCTTCCGGAGACATGCTCGGTGTTATACTCACCCCAAGATCTTTCTCCTTGAGTGAGGTTTGCAGTCTTTGGCCACCTAGCCTATACTCTGTCTGTGGTCTTCTGTGCCCTTCCCCTATCTTCATGACTTTGCATTTGGCAGGATTAAATTCGAGAAGCCATTTGCTGGACCAGGTGTCCAGTCTGTCCAGGTCTCTTTGAAGTCCTGCCTGGTCCTCATCAGATTTAATTCTCCTCATTAACTTCACATCATCTGCAAACAGGGACACTTCTGAGTCTAACCCTTCCGTCATGTCGTTCACATATACCAAAAATAGCACTGGTCCTAGGACCGACCCCTGTGGGACCCCGCTCGTCACAGGTGCCCACTGTGATACATCATTACGTACCATGACTCGTTGTTGCCTCCCTGTCAGGTATTCTCTGATCCATTGCAGTGCCCTTCCTGTTATATGCGCCTGATGCTCTAGCTTCTGCACTAATCTCTTGTGAGGAACTGTGTCAAAGGCCTTCTTGCAGTCCAAGAAGATGCAATCAACCCACCCCTCTCTCTCTTGTCTTACTTCTGTTATTTTATCATAAAACTCCAGAAGGTTTGTGACACAGGATTTGCCTTCCGTGAATCCGTGCTGGTTGGCATTTATACTCCTGTTCCATTCCAGGTGCTCCACCACTCTCCTCCTGATAATCTTCTCCATAATTTTGCATACTATACACGTCAATGACACAGGTCTATAGTTTAGTGCCTCTTTTCTGTCTCCTTTTTTGAAAATGGGAACTACATTTGCTGTCTTCCATACCTCAGGTAGTTGCCCAGTTTCCAGGGATGTGTTGAAGATTGTGGTAAGTGGTACACACAACATATCTGCTCCCTCTCTAAGGACCCATGGAGAGATGTTGTCCGGTCCAATTGCCTTTGAGGTATCGATGTCCCTTAGCAGTTTCTTCACCTCCTCCTCATCTGTATGTATGTCGTCCAACACTTGTTGGTGTATTCCTTGTTGGTGTCCCCATCTGGTCTGTCCCCCCAGAGTCCTTCCTGTCTCTACTGTAAATACTTCCTTAAATCTCGTGTTGAGCTCCTCACATACCTCTTGATCGTTTCTTGTGAGTTCTCCACCTTCTTTCCTCAGCCTTATCACCTGGTCCTTGACTGTTGTCTTCCTCCTAATGTGGCTATACAGCAGTTTCGGGTCAGATTTGACTTTCGATGCTATGTTGTTTTCATACTGTCGCTGGGCCTCCCTCCTTATCTGCGCATACTCGTTTCTGGCTCTTCTACTAATCTCCTTGTTTTCCTGGGTCCTATGCCTCCTGTACCTTTTCCATTCTCTGTTGCACTTAGTTTTTGCCTCCCTACACCTTCGGGTAAACCAAGGACTCGTTTTGGTCTTCCTATTATTTCTATTTCCCTTGGGAACAAAACTTTCCTCTGCCTCCTTGCACTTTGTTGCCACATATTCCATCATCTCGTTTACTGATTTTCCTACCATTTCTCTGTCCCACTGAACCTCCTGCAGGAAGTTTCTCATACCTGTGTAGTCCCCCCTTTTATAGTTTGGCCTGTCCCCTTCAGTTCCTGTTACCTTCTCCACTTGTAACTCTACTATATAGTCAAAACTCAGAACCACATGATCGCTAGCTCCAAGGGGCCTCTCGTAAGTGATGTCCTCGATGTCTGAACTACTCAGGGTGAACACAAGATCCAGTCTTGCTGGCTCATCCTCCCCTCTCTCTCTGGTTGTGTCCCTGACATGTTGATGCATGAGGTTTTCAAGTACCACATCCATCATCTTGGCTCTCCATGTTTCGGGACCCCCATGTGGCTCCAGGTTTTCCCAGTCGATCTCCCTGTGGTTGAAATCGCCCATTACCAGTAACTTTGCTCTGCTCGAGTGAGCTCTTCTTGCCACCTCAGCCAGTGTGTCCACCATCACCCTGTTGTTTTCTTCGTACTCCTCTCTTGGCCTCCTGCAGTTCTGTGGTGGGTTATACATCACTCCAATGACTACTTTATGTTCTCCGGACTGAATTGTACCTACAATGTAGTCTCTTTCTCCAATCATGTCCATGCCTTCCATTTCCTCAAATCCCCATTGGTGTTTTATGAGCAGTGCAACCCCTCCTCCCCCTCTACTCCTTCTATCTTTCCTCAGGATCTGATATCCTGTTGGGAAGATTGTGTCTGTTATTGTCTCAGCGAGTTTTGTTTCTGTGACTGCTATGATGTCTGGGGATTTTTCACTGATTCTTTCATTCCACTCCTCATGTTTATTCGTTATTCCATCCGCGTTTGTGTACCAAACCTTTAGTTTCTTTTCTATCATTGTGGTCATGCAAGTATATTGGGGTTGGGGGAGCGAGAGCCTTGGTGGGGGCCTATATGGGGCTGTGGTGTAGGTGGGGTTTGTGTTGATGGGGGTGGGGTCAGAATGCCCATAAGGGGCAGCTGTTGGGGTGAGGTTTGTGATATGGGGGTTGGTGGCAGAGGGAACAGTGAGTGGGTTGTAGTATAGGTTGCTCAGTTGCGTTGGGAATGTTGCGGGTGGAGTCTTTTGGTGGGAGATTCTGTGGGGTGTGTTTGCCCTTCCTCCTGTGTCTGGGTCCTGCTCATTTTCATTGCTTCTCGTTCCTCCTTGCGTCTCTGTACCCTCTCTTTCAGTGTAGTCCTTTCTTCTTGTGTTCTGTCGCGGTCGAGGTATACTCTCTGGTACCCCTCTTTGTCCCTCAGTCTTGCTTTCTCTTGCAGAATCCTGGTTCGAACTGATTCTTCCTTGAAAGTTACTCTGACAGGCCGTATCCTTCCACTCGCAAACCACCCAATTCTCTGAAAATTTGTCACCTGGGTCATATTGCCCTCCCCTATTGTTTTCATGATGCCTTCAATCATTTTTTTCTCCTCCTGTTTTATTTCTTCAAAGTTGGCCCCCTTGGCTTCTTGGAGCCCGTACACAAAAACTGACCTCGCCCTTTCCTCCTCCCACTGAGTCTCCATCTGCTTCCTCTGAGGCGTTTTATTTCCTTCCATTGACATGTTCTTGCCTTCAGTCCCTGTCATATCTGAAACTTCTATTCTCAGTGAACTGTCTTTCCTGACCAGCTGTCCCTTGCTACTGCAGTTGGCTGTTAGAATCTCTGCATATAACAAACCTTCGTTGTCTTCGGACCTGCCGCTTGATCTTAGTGTGCTCATCGTCTTTTCCCTGGCCCCACGTGGGTCTGATGGGGCCTTCGTGTACGGCATGTCTCCGTTGTTGCTTACCATCCCCTTGTCTGCGCCTGACTTTGAATTTCCTTCATTGTCTTCAGACCTGTCGTTTGATCTCAGTGTGCTCATCGTCTTTTCCCTGGCCCCACGTGGGTCTGATAGGGCCTTCGTGTACGGCATGTCTCCGTTGTTGCTTACCATCCCCTTGTCTGCGCCTGACTTTGAATTTCCTGATGTCACATCTGAATTGTCATTTGTCTCTCTAATCTGTTTCAGGCTTTGCAGTTTCTCTTCTAAGCACTGTATCCTAGCTTCTGCTGCTAAGACCTGTACTTCCCACTTCCTGCACTCTTCAGCTATCCGCTCCTCCATTTTCTTACCAAGCTCTACTATCTTCCTTCCCCACTCTTCCTCCCTTTTTTGGAGCTCTAACTCCCAGTCTTTCCTCCCTGGTTCGTCTACCAGATCTCTGGTTTTCCGTCCTCTAAGGCCACCCATTTTTTTTTTTTTTTTTTTTTTTTTTTTTTTTTTTTTTTTTTTTTTTTTGGTTTATATGTATTTCGGCCTTGGTCACAGTGTCACATTCTTGTTATGTCGTGTTTTAAATAAAATATAAAAAAAAATACTATTAAAACCATTGTAAAAGTTTCCAATTCTGTATGATGCCTCAATCAAACCTTTTAAGACTCCATGGAATCTGCTCACTACTATAATCCCTAAAATATGGATTACATATTGTGAATACTGTGATTCCCAGAATCGGGATTAAAGTATATATTATTCTCATTGTGAAATGATTGTGGAAACTTGTGCAAGCTTCGTTAATATGATGTAGTTATTGTACCTGTAGATTAAACAAGACGGCAATCTTACCCTCACAAATTCCCTGTACACTTATTCTTTTTTGCTTAAAAACAGGACGGACCAGTAAAATTAGTGACACTCGTGTACGAAACATGGAACAGACCTTCAACTTGAGATATGCCGACTTACCCTCTAGCTAAGGTCTTCCAGGTCTTTAAGGTGTATACACAAATAACCCGCACTTAGAAAAGAGAAACTGCGACGACGTTTCGGTCCGACTTGGACCATTTACAAAGTCATAAGGTTTTTTGTTGTAAGTTTTTCTGTCCTATGTTGAGGGTGATTTGTGTATTGTCCCAGTCAGAGTATTGTGGTTTTTTGTTCTTTAAGATGTCCCGTAGTTTGACTGCTAGTGCAGTCAGTTCTCACACTGAGGTCCGGGGGTCGATGCCCGTACGGTTGGAAACATTAGTACGTGTGGTTCGTACGTTGGGTTGCATGCGGCCAACAGTAAGAGCCCTGTTGAGCAGGCCCTGCTCCATCATGAGGCCTGGTCACAGACCGAGCTGCGGGGGCGTTGACCCCCGAAACCCTCTCTAGGTATACTCCAGATACCTGCTGTCCATGTTCACCTGTCAGTATAATAGGAACCTGGGTGTTAGTCGACTGGTGTGGGTCGCATCCTGGGGACGACCTAGACAGAACCCAATAGAAATAAGACCGAGTTAATAACTTTTCACTATTTCTTTTTTTTTCGTGAGGGGGGGGGGATTTGTTTTCTCTCATTTACCCGCCCAGGATAAAACCTTCACCAGATATCCGGGAACAGAGTTAATATAGCAAATAGAATTGTTGCCCTAATGAAAAACAAGAAGAAAAACCAAAAAAAAAAAAAAATAGAAACAATAAACAAGAAAAACAACCTTCAAGGAAATATATCGCTGTGTTTTTTTTGTGTTTTTTTTTTTTTGGGGGGGGGTTATACTAGGCAATTTACACTATGTTATAATTGTACTTATGTGTACCTGCGCCTAAATAAATTTAATCAGCTCGACTGCAGTCCTCTTCGTCCCTTCCCGCCAGAGACTGAACCCGCTCCTGTCAGTTGTGAGCCGAATGCTTTACGCTAATGTTAAGAACGATGTGCATGTGTCAGCATGACATAACCAACATAGGAACCTCCATGGAAACTATCTTCATGAGTAACTGCAGTGAATCTAGATAAAGCTTTTATAACATGACAGCTTATCATAACATGACAGCTTTATCATAACATGGCAGCTTATCATAACATGACAGCTTATCATAACATGACAGCTTATCATAACATGACAGCTTTATCATAACATGACAGTTTATCATAACATGACAGCTTTTATAACATGACAGCTTATCATAACATGACAGCTTTATCATAACATGACAGCTTATCATAACATGACAGCTTTATCATAACATGACAGCTTTATCATAACATGACAGCTTATCATAACATGACAGCTTTATCATAACATGATAGCTTATCATAACATGACAGCTTTATCATAACATGACAGCTTTATCATAACATGATAGCTTTATCATAACATGACAGCTTTATCATAACATGACAGCTTATCATAACATGACAGCTTTATCATAACATGACAGCTTATCATAACATGACAGCTTTATCATAACATGACAGCTTTATCATAACATGACAGCTTATCATAACATGACAGCTTTATCATAACATGATAGCTTATCATAACATGACAGCTTTATCATAACATGACAGCTTTATCATAACATGATAGCTTTATCATAACATGACAGCTTTATCATAACATGACAGCTTTATCATAACATGACAGCTTTATCATAACATGACAGCTTTATCATAACATGACAGCTTATCATAACATGACAGCTTTATCATAACATGACAGCTTATCATAACATGACAGCTTTATCATAACATGACAGCTTATCATAACATGACAGCTTTATCATAACATGACAGCTTATCATAACATGACAGCTTTATCATAACATGACAGCTTTATCATAACATGACAGCTTATCATAACATGACAGCTTTATCATAACATGACAGCTTTATCATAACATGACAGCTTTATCATAACATGATAGCTTATCATAACATGACAGCTTATCATAACATGACAGCTTATCATAACATGACAGCTTATCATAACATGACAGCTTATCATAACATGACAGCTTATCATAACATGACAGCTTATCATAACATGACAGCTTATCATAACATGACAGCTTATCATAACATGACAGCTTATCATAACATGACAGCTTTATCATAACATGACAGCTTTATCATAACACGACAGCTTATAACATGATAGCTTTATCATAACATGACAGCTTTATCATAACATGACAGCTTATCATAACATGACAGCTTTATCATAACATGACAGCTTTATCATAACATGACAGCTTATCATAACATGACAGCTTTATCATAACATGACAGCTTTATCATAACATGATAGCTTTATCATAACATGACAGCTTTATCATAACATGACAGCTTTATCATAACATGATAGCTTATCATAACATGACAGCTTATCATAACATGACAGCTTTATCATAACATGACAGCTTTATCATAACATGACAGCTTATCATAACATGATAGCTTTATCATAACATGACAGCTTTATCATAACATGCCAGCTTTATCATAACATGACAGCTTATCATAACATGACAGCTTTATCATAACATGACAGCTTTATCATAACATGACAGCTTATCATAACATGACAGCTTTATCATAACATGACAGCTTTATCATAACATGACAGCTTTATCATAACATGACAGCTTATCATAACATGACAGCTTTATCATAACATGACAGCTTATAACATGACAGCTTATCATAACATGACAGCTTATCATAACATGACAGCTTATCATAACATGACAGCTTTATCATAACATGACAGCTTTATCATAACATGACAGCTTTATCATAACATGATAGCTTATCATAACATGACAGCTTATCATAACATGACAGCTTTATCATAACATGATAGCTTTATCATAACATGACAGCTTATCATAACATGACAGCTTTATCATAACATGATAGCTTATCATAACATGACAGCTTATTATAACATGACAGCTTTATCATAACATGATAGCTTCATCATAACATGACAGCTTATCATAACATGACAGCTTATTATAACATGATAGCTTTATCATAGCGTGATAGCTTATCATAACATGATAGCTTAACATAACTTGACAGCTTTATTATAACATGACAGCTTTATCATAACATGACAGCTTATCATAGCATGACAGCTTTATCATAACATGACAGCTTATCATACCATGACAGCTTTATCATAACATGATAGCTTTATCATAACATGACAGCTTATCATAACATGACAGCTTTATCATAACATGACAGCTTTATCATAACATGACAGCTTTATCATAACATGATAGCTTTATCATAACATGACAGCTTATCATAACATGACAGCTTTATCATAACATGACAGCTTTATCATAACATGACAGCTTATCATAACATGATAGCTTTATCATAACATGATAGCTTAACATAACATGACAGCTTTATCATAACATGACAGCTTATCATAGCATGACAGCTTTATCATAACATGACAGCTTATCATACCATGACAGCTTTATCATAACATGACAGCTTATCATAACATGACAGCTTATCATAACATGACAGCTTATTATAACATGACAGCTTATCATAATATGACAGCTTATCATAACATGGCAGCTTATTATAACATGACAGCTTATTATAACATGACAGCTTATCATAATATGACAGCTTTATCATAACATGACAGCTTATCATAACATGACAGCTTTATCATAACATGACAGCTTATCATAACATGACAGCTTTATCATAACATGACAGCTTTATCATAACATGACAGCTTTATCATAACATGACAGCTTTATCATAATATGACAGCTTTATCATAACATGACAGCTTATCATACCATGACAGCTTTATCATAACATGACAGCTTTATCATAACATGACAGCTTATCATAACATGACAGCTTATTATAACATGACAGCTTATCATAATATGACAGCTTATCATAACATGACAGCTTATTATAACATGACAGCTTATTGTAACATGACAGCTTATTATAGCATGACAGCTTATCATAACATGACAGCTTATCACAACATGACAGCTTTATCATAACATGATAGCTTTATCATAACATGACAGCTTATCATAACATGACAGCTTATTATAACATGATAGCTTTATCATAACATGATAGCTTTATCATAACATGATAGCTTATCATAACATGACAGCTTATCATAACATGACAGCTTTATCATAACATGACAGCTTTATCATAACATGACAGCTTTATCATAACATGACAGCTTTATCATAACATGATAGATTTATCATAACATGACAGCTTTATCATAACATGACAGCTTTATCATAACATGATAGCTTTATCATAGCATGACAGCTTTATCATAACATGACAGCTTATCATAACATGACAGCTTTATCATAACATGATAGCTTTATCATAACATGACAGCTTTATCATAACATGACAGCTTTATCATAACATGACAGCTTATCATAACATGACAGCTTATCATAACATGACAGCTTATCATAACATGACAGCTTATAACATGATAGCTTTATCATAACATGACAGCTTATCATAACATGACAGCTTATCATAACATGACAGCTTATAACATGATAGCTTTATCATAACATGACAGCTTATCATAACATGACAGCTTATCATAACATGACAGCTTTATCATAACATGACAGCTTATCATAACATGACAGCTTATCATAACATGACAGCTTATCATAACATGACAGCTTATCATAACATGACAGCTTTATCATAACATGACAGCTTATCATAACATGACAGCTTTATCATAACATGACAGCTTTATCATAACATGACAGCTTATCATAACATGACAGCTTTATCATAACATGACAGCTTTATCATAACATGACAGCTTATCATAACATGACAGCTTATCATAACATGACAGCTTATCATAACATGACAGCTTATCATAACATGACAGCTTATTATAACATGACAGCTTATCATAACATGACAGCTTATCATAACATGACAGCTTTATCATAACATGACAGCTTATCATAACATGACAGCTTATCATAACATGACAGCTTTATCATAACATGACACTTTATCATAACATGACAGCTTTATCATAACATGACAGCTTTATCATAACATGATAGCTTATCATAACATGACAGCTTATCATAACATGACAGCTTTATCATAACATGACAGCTTTATCATAACATGACAGCTTTATCATAACATGACAGCTTATCATAACATGACAGCTTTATCATAACATGACAGCTTATCATAACATGACAGCTTATCATAACATGACAGCTTTATCATAACATGACAGCTTATCATAACATGACAGCTTATCATAACATGACAGCTTATCATAACATGACAGCTTTATCATAACATGATAGCTTATCATTAGCTTATCATAACATGACAGCTTATCATAACATGACAGCTTAGCTTATCATAACATGACAGCTTATCATAACATGACAGCTTTATCATAACATGCTTTATCATAACAGCTTATCATAACATGAAAGCTTTATCATAACATGACAGCTTATCATAACATGACAGCTTATCATAACATGACAGCTTTATCATAACATGACAGCTTATCATAACATGACAGCTTATCATAACATGACAGCTTATCATAACATGACACCTTTGCATGCAAAATCTATAATGACTATATGTAATATGTCATATTATACAAATGTGAGGATAAATTATATGTACCGTACTCTTATTATATTCCTGGGGAAGCACTAATCTAGTAAGGGTCATACAACGTTTGGTAAATAGGTTTGATCCAAGAAAGAGGAGCGTAGCTCTAATGCCCTGGATCAATATTCAGTCAGCATCGTGGCACACAATTTACGGATAAATGTACTGTTATGCCTCGGTATGCTACTGACCTAAAGAAATGAATAAATAGCTGAGGAGGATGCAAAAATTCTAAGCTAGTTTCCGACTAAATTTAAAAATAAAGTACATTTTCTATGATGTGTTTTCACTAATTTTAATTTTACCCACAGCAGGCAATTTAGTCCTTTTCCCGGGATTTATTTGATTATTAAAGTGAAAAAAAAATATTGGTTGGAAGACTTTGAATTACTAACTCTTGAGGAAAAGTAAACCAGAATAACTAAACAAAAGCAATCAATGCTGGTTTTTTTCCATTGGTGTTCATTTTAGTTTTTTTCCAAGAATGTGACGCACAACACTAGACTAACTCCCAAGTATATATTTACAGTATAATTTACTGCTGGTAACAGGTATAGTAGGCGTTAGAAAATTTACCTATTTATTTCGCTTAGTAGCGGGGTTCAACCCCACGTCCTCTCAGTTGTGAGCCTGTCGCATTTTAACTACTTTATTTAATTTTTATATAGCAAGATTGGATATATCAGCAATGTGCTGCTACACTATGTATATTAGTTTCATAGTGGAGACAAAAGCTAACTTTTTTCTTTGTTATATCCCATCACGGGATGATGTTCATAGTGTTAACATCTGTCAGTCTGAGCCGGCAGGTGTAATAATACTAGTATGGATGCCTCTTAATTACATATGTATTAAATAAAGCAAGTGTTTGGCAATATTATTGGCAACCAGGAGCAGCTGTGGTGCCGCCTCTCCTGCCAGTGGTGAGCCACAGCCGGAGGGGTGAGGTAGGGTTTTACATATCTACGCCTTTCCTGACTGAACTTTCCTCAAAATGCCTCGTATTGATAATGATATCAAGCTGGACTTCAAAGATGTTCTCCTGAGACCCAAGAGATCCACCCTGAAGAGCCGCTCAGAGGTAGATTTAAATCTGTGTTGTATTTTTTTGTGGGATTGCAAAATACTGCAGCAGACGATGGTTCAGTCAGCTGACGATGCGTCGTCTGCTGATTGTGTCTTATTAATGAGTCTCCTGCACGTAAATATTGACAAATATTATTTATTATGTATAGCAAGGCATTTGAATCAGATTAAGCTATTAAAACAAGCGACATAGCGGGGATTAGTCGGGAAATATTTTAAATAGCTGTTATATTGGGGGCTGGAGGCACTATTGTCGCTTCCCAAAATAGCCGAGTTTGTGTTATGTGGAGCCTTGTCAGACTCGGCCCTATTTGATAGATACAGGTATTTTAGAATCATTATCACAAGCATAACATTGTTACAGACGTTTTCTAGAGTATTACAAATTATTTTTCGCTGCCATTTGGCCTGCAGTTGTAAAATTAACGAGGTTTATACATCAGGTGTTTATAATATGGTGTTCGATTCGGTGGAAAGCTCAGTCATGGCAAGATGTCAATACTTATACTGTTTCTTAGTTTTGATTTCCTTTAACATTATGTACCTTATTTATTTATGGTATACTTTTGATGATATACTGGAAATGCTGCAAGTTAGTAGTAGTTTACATGTCTTCATTATATCTTGCGAGAGTATTCGAACAATTGCTTGCAGTTATGCCTAATGGCTGTTTTTTTTTTTCCTTGCACTCTGTGGCGACGGTAGATGATTGCCTGGCTATAAAAAGCCCTCCTTCATTAGACGTAGGATAAATGGATCTGTTATATAACACATGCTGCTTGTATTAATTGGCCGCCTACTGGTCGATCAAAAATATATAAAACGAGATTTAGTTTAACATCTATTGTAACCGTCTTGTATCATTAAAGAATGAGCTTCATTTTATTTTTATGCACGCTATAGTTTTATAGCAATTTATAATTCGTTGAGC